>NW_026597689.1:0-2702 GCF_029784155.1 Uranotaenia lowii
TAATTTTGACAATTTTGACAATTTTGACAATTTTGACAATTTCGACAATTTTGACAATTTTGACAATTTTGACAATTTTGACAATTTTGACAATTTTGACAATTTTGACAATTTTGACAATTTTGACAATTTTGACAATTTTGACAATTTTGACAATTTTGACAATTTTGACAATTTTGACAATTTTGACAATTTTGACAATTTTGACAATTTTGACAATTTTGACAATTTTGACAATTTGACAATTTTGACAATTTTGACAATTTTGACAATTTTGACAATTTTGACAATTTTGACAATTTTGACAATTTTGACAATTTTGACAATTTTGACAATTTTGACAATTTTGACAATTTTGACAATTTTGACAATTTTGACAATTTTGACAATTTTGACAATTTTGACAATTTTGACAATTTTGACAATTTTGACTTTGACAATTTTGACAATTTTGACAATTTTGACAATTTTGACAATTTTGACAATTTTGACAATTTTGACAATTTTGACAATTTTGACAATTTTGACAATTTTGACAATTTTGACAATTTTGACAATTTTGACAATTTTGACAATTTTGAAAATTTTGACAATTTTGACAATTTTGACAATTTTGACAATTTTGACAATTTTGACAATTTTGACAATTTTGACAATTTTGACAATTTTGACAATTTTGACAATTTTGACAATTTTGACAATTTTGACAATTTTGACAATTTTGACAATTTTGACAATTTTGACAATTTTGACAATTTTGACAATTTTGACAATTTTGACAATTTTGACAATTTTGACAATTTTGACAATTTTGACAATTTTGACAATTTTGACAATTTTGACAATTTTGACAATTTTGACAATTTTGACAATTTTGACAATTTTGACAATTTTGACAATTTTGACTATTTTGACAATTTTGACAATTTTGACAATTTTGACAATTTTGACAGTTTTGACAATTTTGACAATTTTGACAATTTTGACAATTTTGACAATTTTGGCAATTTTGACAATTTTGACAATTTTGACAATTTTGACAATTTTGACAATTTTGACAATTTCGACAATTTCGACAATTTCGATAGTTTTGACAATTTTGACAATTTTTACTTTTTTGACAATTTTGACAATTTTGACAATTTTAACAATTTTGACAATTTTAACAATTTTGACAATTTTGTCTATTTTAACTTTTTTGATCATTTGAGTTTGAAACTATGTGTTTTTCATCTTTTCGAATTTACCGAAACATTTTTATTCATGCTTTTCTTTCTGCTTTCGTTTTTTTAGGGGAAAAATTCGTTGATGATGATTTATGTGAAGATTCTCGCATATCACAACAACTTGGTTTTTACAACCGAAACTTATGTTTGTTGTGTGTTTTGATTCAATTTAAATATGATGCAGTTGGAGATGAAAAAATCTAATAAAACCACTTTGAGTACTGCTCCCAATTTCCCAAACTAGGCGTCATCGTCAACAGCAACATAAGGATGGGTCGATTTCTCATTATTTTGTTCATGGAGTCGAAACTTTGGAATGCTCAAAACAGCATTCTACTAGTTATTTATTCAAGTTTTATGAATCACTGAAAACGGTCTAGCCTGTTGAATAAAGTTGTGTCCGGAAAGTTTTCCGAGAATAGTGAATAGAGCTCACTGGTAAGTTGTCACACATTCCGAGTGCAAATAAACCAAAAAACCGAACAAACATGGACCCAGACAGTCAGACAGTGTATCTCTTGATTTTTGTTTATTTATAGGATGGATATGGTTTTTCGTTCGACAGAAATTGGACTAGATGGACAGACGCTTTTTCGTTTTGATGCAACTGACTTAGGTTGACCATAAAGAATATTTTCGAATTACGGTTGCTGCAGTCACGTACTGAATTCAATATGAGATTTTTGGTGAACTAAATTTTCCCAAAATATTAAATTGAGGAATAATTTACGTCAAAAACTTTGAAATGATGAACAAAACCAAAATATTATGCAAAAAGTTTTAAACCATCAGAAAGTCGTAAGCCGATAAAGTGGGTGAAACCTTTGAAATACCATTCACAAATATGGCGTCCAATGCTGTTTAGATATACTCACTGGTATATTTAAACTCTTCTATGATACTTTTCAATGAGCATAAGTGGGCGAGACAAGATGTGTACAGCTCCAAAATAGTTGAAGCTTTTTCGGCATTCTCTGGCTCGGATGTGACTGGTTTACCGAAATGTGTTCTTTTCTAGTAGCTAGCTAGCAGTTAGCTTTCAAATAGAAGCGTACCAGAGCGACGAATTTTATTTGTTCACATTTATTTCGGTATCATTTTTCCTCGGGGGTACTCGTCGGATGAGAGATTTATTCAAGAGTCTTTGGGTATCTTTTTTTTAAATCCCCCTTTTTCCTCATTTCACTTTCTGCCAGGCTAGAGATGGCAACGGTGAAGTACTCGACGAGACGAGTTCGTAGCTAGAAGCATTGGAATTTTTGCACTGTTTCCAAAGAGAGCCCTTCAGCTGTGCCCTTCTGCTGAGTTCATCTGTTGTTGATGTGCTTCTACCGTTGTAAAAGAATCAGACTCAGTCGTAACGTAACTAGACTCGGCTTTCAATGGAGGAAGCATTGGAATTGTTTGAAGCATTTACTTCACAGCATAAATTCTCAATTAACTTCGTTGGAGAAGGGCTGACGTGTACGAAATATT
>NW_026597690.1:0-2692 GCF_029784155.1 Uranotaenia lowii
ATAACATATAACATTTCACCGATACAGCCGATACAGTTATTTCATAAAATTTATGGAGATAAACTCTTCATTTCAAAAGTTCAATTACTTCAAAAAATACACCAACATTGATATACCTTTCCTATTTCCAAGAAAATAAAACACACAAAATTAAGGTTTTGATTTTCGACCATAAATTCAAAAATCTGGAAGCATTTCCTTTATTCAAAAATGGCTGAATATTTTCCACTTTTTTAAAACAAATTTGAGCTTGATTTTAATTCAAGTTTTTTCTTCTTTCAAATAATGTCAAAAAACAAAAACGTTCTAGTTATGTATGGTAGTGATTGAATATTTGATTTAACGAAGATTATTTATTTGATTACGTATATGATATCTCTTTCATTATTTAAATTTTAAGAAAGAAAAAGTGAAAAGGTATTCATTGTTCGCAGGCGATTAAATTTGCTTCTGTCAACAAACAAATGAATAAATGTTGGTTTTCCGTTGTATGGAAAGTTTTTCGTGATACTTTATACGTTATGATACTTCTGTTCATTTTTGTTTGAAATCTGATGTATATTTTTAAACTAATTTTTTCCCCTTAACAGTTGAGTACTTAATTTTAAAATTTTTTTGTTCGAATGTCGAAATTTGATTCTGAATTTTGTCTCAAGTTCTGAAAAAAAATTTAGAGATCGAGATCACTCTTCAATGTACTTATTTAAATGTTTTCACTCTTTTAACTCAATTCCATTTCGAACTTAAACTTTGGAATAGCTTTTGAAATTCAATAAGGAAAACGCTTTCAAATCTGTTGTATCTTGAGTATCTTATCTTTTAATAGAACTTTATCAACTGTATCTAACTGATTTTTTTTTTAAATTTTGTATGATCAATCAGATATTTGTTTTGAAATGTGAATTTTTATCATTTAAAAATAAATGTGAAATATCGTTTTGGACTCTCATTCTAATATGTTTAATTTATCAATTCGTTTCGGATATCATTTGATAAAACAAGTTTGGAATCCGGATTTAAATAAGAATAGCAAATAAACAAAAAACCAAAACTTCGTTCAATTTTTTTCACAGTTCTTAACTCTGAACTAATTTACAATTCTGTCGTTCTGTAATTGAATATTAAAATTCAGTTGTTGTTTTTAAAATTTTTGACTTATATTTTAGTAGTTTATTTGTTTCTATAGTTTTTTTAAGCAAAAAAACTATAGAAACAAATTTAAAAACTTCCAGAAATGCATCCCGCAATTATCAAGAAAGTTCTGAATGTAGTTCAAACAAAATTCTCTAGTACCGTCAACAAGGGCAACATGCAACAATTTTCAACTTCAATGGCTTCTAAAAAACTTATGTTCACAATTAATCCTACCCCTTATGCATCAAAAGTTTTAAGGATGCTGGGGTATCAAATTGGCGTAGTTAGAAAAATTATAGGTTTCTTCAGTTATTTTTAATTTTCTAAAAACATGCGATTTTCGCCCTCCTTAGGAAATGGGGTAACTTGCAACAAACTTTGTTTTTAATGAAAAATCTTATGAACACGTACGCAAATTTATAGTTTTTAATATATCAGCGATGCCTTAAAGATCATTACGCATGACAACACCAACTGCAGTAGTTTTTGAGTCTGTAATAACTAATTTTCACAATTTTTTCTGAAAATGAAGATGCTGCATACATTTAGGGGTTAAATAATACTACGAAAAATTCCAAAAGCTGAAATCATTAAAATAAATGTTTGGATGAATGGAATTTCAATGTTTACAAACGCGTGATGCAAAACATTCATATTCCAACACATGGAAACAAGATTTACAAGGTATTTCTTTGATTTGCATTTTGTTGCATTTAACCCCAGACACCTAACGGAATTTTAAAAATATTTATTTAAAAAAAATGGGTGATTGTTCGAAAAATATTTTTACACCAACAATGTTGGTATAACATGAGGAAACTAGTAAAAAGTTTGTAGGTAATATTATCAAACCGATCCCTCATACTGGGTAAAGTTTTTTTCGGCATCAAAAAATGTTAAAATTTGTACATTTATTGCTCGATTTTTCAAATTTTTTATAAAAATAAAAAACTTAAAAAAACTAGCTTAAGATGTGAGAAATTATGTCATCATCATTTTGTGATCATTAAAAGA
This sequence comes from Uranotaenia lowii, assembly GCF_029784155.1. NCBI lineage: Eukaryota > Metazoa > Arthropoda > Insecta > Diptera > Culicidae > Uranotaenia > Uranotaenia lowii. The sequence continues at coordinate 2,149 of NW_026597690.1, forward strand.
TAACTTTATTACAATAAATTTAATTAAAAATTGATTAAATGTAGTGTTATATAAATGTTGCATCGAACCCCGCTGTTGCATGATGCCCCGTTTGACGGTATTCTTCCGAGTGCCACTGGGATTGATTAGATTTTTTTACAATATCTTTGCTTTTGAGATAAAATTAAACATTGGCATCTATAGGTTACTCTTCAATCAATCTTTTGTCTCAAGAATGAGCTTTTATTATAATTTTATTCATCAATCGTAAAACTACGTAAAAAGAGCCCATAAAACGTGAACCGTTTTAGAACCAGTTTTGCGTTAGTTCCGGTAACGTAACTCGACGTTGATATGGCTTTTTCTATGGCCTGAAGTTTAACCCTCAGGCTTCCATCTTGTGCAAACAACATCTTCGAAGACTATCGAAAACATTAGCGAATTAGAAAAAGAGGACTTAAACTTTCTAAGATTACCTTGACAGAAATTTAATTTAATTTTTCTCAATTTTTACTAAACGTAGAAGTTTAAGGGTTTCCAAGAACTGCAAATTTTGCAAATTCCT
>NW_026597691.1:0-2626 GCF_029784155.1 Uranotaenia lowii
AGTTGAGTTGAGTTGGAGTTGGAATCGCAGGTGAGCAGCAAACAGCAGCAGGTAAGGATCAACGGAACCCCGGGAAAACTACCGCGCCGTGAGCGAAGGTTCTGATCCGGCTCAGGCAGAACAGAACGCATCAGCATCGGCAATGTGGCGAATCCAGATCCAGAATGACGACCGATGAGGACGGCAGGCGACAGAGAAAAATGCGCCAAACGCAAATGTGATGGAATGCTGAAGTGCTCAACGATGCGGGAAATTGCTCATATCTTCAAGATGCTCTTCATTCAGCCACACCGTGCGATGCGTCGTTGAAGTTTGTGTGGTGATGTTGCTGGAAGAGTTCTTTTTTTTTCCTCTTCAAGCTCGGTGTTGAAGACATATGGACGTATTAAATTTTCATTAAAGAGAGATAAATGTTGTTGAAGGGTGATTAAGACCTATAATATAAACAAAAAAAATTGTGTGCGTTTGTATAGAGTCTCGTTATGAGATATTTTTGTCACACGAAATTAATGAAAGTATCACAAACTGCGACGATTTCAACTGATTCGTCAAGGTGAAAAATCATAATAAATGTTTGAATGTTAATCTCAAGGGGCTTGCTGAATTCTAGAATACAAGACGTGAGCTTTGGTTGTAATTGTAGTTCCTCCGGGTAAACTGAAAACTTTTTTTGGCATTGCTTTAACATTTCCTTATGTTATTTTTTGAAGAGGAATATCTAAGTGATACACAATCAAGTGGCTCCAGAGAGTGGAAACAATCTAGTTTTTCCACTCTCTGGAGCCACTCGTTTGTGTATCACTTAGATATTTCTCTTCAGAAATAACATGACGAAAAGCAAATGTTGGTGGAAGAAGTGTTTCCTGAATAAGCTAATCGGGTTATTAGTTGCATTTTTGTCCTTTTGGTTTTTTTTGTCATTTTTGTCAATTTAGTCAATTTTGTAATTTGTGTAATTTTCGCAATTTCAATGTCAATGTTGTCATTTTTGTCATTTTAGTCATTTTTGTTATTTTTCTCATCTTTCTCATCTTTGTCATTTTTGTCATTTTGTCATTTTTGTCATTTTTGTCATTTTTGTCATTTTTGTCATTTTTGTCATTTTTGTCATTTTTGTCATTTTTGTAATTTTTGTAATTTTTGTAATTTTTGTAATTTTTGTAATTTTTGTAATTTTTGTAATTTTTGTCATTTTTGTCATTTTTGTCATTTTTGTCATTTTTGTCATTTTTGTCATTTTTGTCATTTTTGTCATTTTTGTCATTTTTGTCATTTTTGTCATTTTTGTCATTTTTGTCATTTTTGTCATTTTTGTCATTTTTGTCATTTTTGTCATTTTTGTCATTTTTGTCATTTTGTCATTTTTGTCATTTTTGTCATTTTTGTCATTTTTTGTCATTTTTGTCATTTTTGTCATTTTTGTCATTTTTGTCATTTTTGTCATTTTTGTCATTTTTGTCATTTATTTTGTCATTTTTGTCATTTTTGTCATTTTTGTCATTTTTGTCATTTTTGTCATTTTTGTCATTTTTGTCATTTTTGTCATTTTTGTCATTTTTGTCATTTTTGTCATTTTTGTCATTTTTGTCATTTTTGTCATTTTTGTCATTTTTGTCATTTTTGTCATTTTTGTCATTTTTGTCATTTTTGTCATTTTTGTCATTTTTGTCATTTTTGTCATTTTTTGTCATTTTTTGTCATTTTTGTCATTTTTGTCATTTTTGTCATTTTTGTCATTTTTTGTCATTTTTGTCATTTTTGTCATTTTTGTCATTTTTGTCATTTTTGTCATTTTTTGTCATTTTTGTCATTTTTGTCATTTTTGTCATTTTTGTCATTTTTGTCATTTTTGTCATTTTTTTGTCATTTTTGTCATTTTTGTCATTTTTGTCATTTTTGTCATTTTTGTCATTTTTGTCATTTTTGTCATTTTTGTCATTTTTGTCATTTTTGTCATTTTTGTCATTTTTGTCATTTTTGTCATTTTTGTCATTTTTGTCATTTTTGTCATTTTTGTCATTTTTGTCATTTTTGTCATTTTTGTCATTTTTGTCATTTTTGTCATTTTTGTCATTTTTGTCATTTTTGTCATTTTTGTCATTTTTGTCATTTTTGTCATTTTTTGTCATTTTTGTCATTTTTGTCATTTTTGTCATTTTTGTCATTTTTGTCATTTTTGTCATTTTTGTCATTTTTGTCATTTTTGTCATTTTTGTCATTTTTGTCATTTTTGTCATTTTTGTCATTTTTGTCATTTTTGTCATTTTTGTCATTTTCTTTGTCATTTTTGTCATTTTTGTCATTTTTGTCATTTTTGTCATTTTTGTCATTTTTGTCATTTTTGTCATTTTTGTCATTTTTGTCATTTTTGTCATTTTTGTCATTTTTGTCATTTTTGTCATTTTTGTCATTTTTGTCATTTTTGTCATTTTTGTCATTTTTGTCATTTTTGTCATTTTTGTCATTTTTGTCATTTTTGTCATTTTTGTCATTTTTGTCATTTTTGTCATTTTTGTCATTTTTGTCATTTTTGTCATTTTTGTCATTTTGTATTTTTGTAATTTTTGTAATTTTTGTCATTTTTGTCATTTTTGTCATTTTTGTCATTTTTGTCATTTTTGTCATT
>NW_026597692.1:0-2626 GCF_029784155.1 Uranotaenia lowii
GTAAATTCTCAATTTTTTTTTTCGAACAATGTATTTCAAAGATTTTTTTAAAATTGTCACACATTTTGTATACGCTTAACATGTTGATCTTGTTTTGAAAGATTATTTTGGGTTGTGCTAAAAAGAATTAATAGAATTAAATAGAATATGAATAGAATTGAATAGATTTTAAAATGCTTGATTATCTTTACAATTGATTGTCTCAAAAAATCTGCTTAACAGAAAAAAGGCGTCTTCTGTGATTTAGTGATAAATTTTTGGGAAGACAAATGACAGATTTTTTTTTTGTTTAATAGAATTTTTATTTTCAGTTCTTATTTATATCAATCAATTAAAAAATCAATTGCGCCATGGATAAACTTTTTTTCTATTCTGAAAACACTTACATTTTTGGAATTCTGTTCTTAGAATCTTATTTAAACTGTAAGACTCGTGAATGGTGCATAATTTTGAATTGGACTTAAAAACAGATATCAAGAAACAATACTATTTTTCACGTTTTTCGCTGGCTTAACAGTCGATAATTAGTTTTAATCCAATAACGCAAATTAATGGTTAACATAAAACTTTGTTAATTAAAATTTAAAATTTTTGATTTTATATCAAAACAAACTAATCAATCGGTTTAAGTAATTGTACAGGCAATTTTACATAGAATTAAGTGTTTACTGGAGGTTTGAAGCAATATGAATCCCTTGGAGCCAAAAGGGTATAAGTGCATAAAAGCAAATTTCGAGGAAACACGCTTATGTTATGTTTCGTCATTTTCCATATGAGTTCTGAGAACCACAGATGTATAAGTGACAAAATGGTTGATTTTGAGTTAATGTTGCCAAACGATTCTTCATATTTCAAACTATATTTGGTGATTTTTTTCAAATTTTTCGAATTTTATTTTCGAAAGGAAATACTTTTTTTTTTTTTTGTTTCGATTATAGTCGTTTTACCATCTTTATGGCATTCGCGACTTTATCAACGTTGCAGTTGGCGGATCGTTATTGAAAAACAATCCGGTACAACTGTGTTCGATGTTTACTCTTGGGCTCGAACTCGCGGACATCGGCTCAGGAGGCAACAGACTTGCCAACTGAGCTATATCACAAGCCCGCTGAAAGGAAATACAAATTTTCGAAAAATATATGGAAAAAGCCAAAAACTACAAGTTTAAAACGTTTTTTCTTGAAATAAGCTTTCATGCAGTTATATTCCTTTGGCTCCAAGGGCCTCTTATATTTTCGAAAATTTGCATTTTGCCTCCGAACGAAATAATATGTAAATAAAATTCCAAAATTGTGAAAAATCACGAAATAAAGGTTGAAATATAAGGAATCGTAAGACATTATCAAATCAAAATACACCATTTTTACACTTATAATACCTCCTACCCTCATATAAATTTTAATGAGTTTGTGTTATGTCTAACAACAACATAAAGCCAAAAGCTAATAATTTTTGAACAATCCAGGTTATTATTTATTTTTTTTTTTTAGATTTTCTAAAAATTTGCCCAGGGGGGTGTTGAGCTCGAAAAATTTGCAAAAGGGGGCGGTGGGTGAGAAAAGTTTGAAAACCACTGGTCTAACGGGTATAAAAAAACACCATTTTCACGATTTTTTTCTAGAGCTATCGTTCAAACAAATGTATTCAAATTTTTTGCATTATATAAAGCATTTTTAAACGAACATTTAGTATTTTTTTTCGTAGAAAAATATTGAAAAATGAGCCGGTGACGGAGCGCTTTCGAGGATGCCTTTTAGAAAACAGGATTTGCGGTGGACACTGTATCTCAGCACAGAATCATCTGAAGTCAAAAAATCAGAGCAAAATATTTTTAATAGATGTTTTTCTGGGCCCCAACGTTTTTATTTAACTTAAAAAAAATTTATGAAATTTTTGTGGCTGTTTGAAGTAAAAACTACGATTTTTCACGAAAAAATCCGCCATTTTTCACCTGTAAAATCTCCCCAAAGTTAACAAAAAAACAAAAAACAAAAACGTTGGGGTCTGGTATTTTATATGTAGAAAATATATTCCAAATTTGAAAAGAATCGGATAAGTAGTTATCAAATGACGATGTCCACGGACTTTAAAAATGTGCTTTCGAGAAAAACGCGTTTGAAGTTTCTGCTCTTGCTTTCTTGCAGTATTAGATAGGAGGAGATATATTTCTACAGTTTTGCTTCAATTGACTTGAAAATTTGACACAACATTCTTGAAATGTTTTACAATAAGAAAATAAAAAAATTAAAAAAAATCGATTTTTTGAAAGAGTTAGACCCTACCCCCCCCCCTTAAAATAAGATTTGCTGTTTATATTTCAGATTACAAATCTGAACTTCAAATCCGAATGAAGAATAAAATTTTAGAATAAATAATTCAATATTCATGATTCATTTTTCTATGTTCACAATTTATTTTTTCTGAACTCAAAACTCTTAAATCGAAATTGTTCACAATACTAAGCTTCCAATGGTGAATTTTGAATAAAAAGTCCGCAATTTTAAATTCTTTTTTAAACCCTTATTTAAAAAATAAAACAAACTCACGATTGAAAACTCGTACTACAAAATTGTAAGTTTCATATTTATGATACTAAAATCAAAACTATCAAATTTAAATTTGAATA
>NW_026597693.1:0-2624 GCF_029784155.1 Uranotaenia lowii
GACAACTGGATCTCAAACGAGGAACTACATCCGCCTTGACAGGTAAATTTTTTGACGTTTCGGAGTTAGGACAAATGTATGGCCGTTTTCAAAAGCTTTCCAAAAGCTCCCTAACTAATCGAAACTTTTCTATGGAGGACATGGTGTCGCTAGTGTTTGCTTAATAACTCCCATTGTCGGTGTCATCAAAAGGCACTCGTGAGATTCGTGGACACACTTAAGTGGAGATGGATTAGGCAAACGCAGCGAAGAGATGAGAACGAGATTTGCAGAGAGGCGCTTGACTAGAATCCAAATAGGCAGACCCAGATGCTCGTGGCGGGTGTAGTCTAGGCGCTGGAATACACAGTTGACGATAACATTGGCTGCCAAGAAGTGAAGACGCCGGCTCCGGATTGCCAGCAGTGGAGATCTTAGGTAGGTAGGTCAATTTTTCGGGCCAATTTATAAAATGTTTTTGGCTGCCACCCTAATGTACATCCTTTGGCACCTTACTGAATAAATATATTTCAAATTCTGAATTTTGCTACGAAATTAGTAAAATAATGTTGTGTCATAAAACAAGTTTTGGAGATGCCACCCATTCATTATTTTAGTTAGTTACTTTATGTTACATTGTGTAAATATGGTGCTAACATTTGCTGGAAGCAGGTTTTGATTGCGACCAACATCAAAAACTGAAAAAAATGAAGTGTTAGCCCTTGAGCTTTTCGGGAAATCGCTCAATGTCATGCGAGGCGAGTTTTGTCAAATGCAAGAAGCGGTGACAGGTTTTGCTTCTGCATCGCTGCAGAAACTATCATTTATTGACGAGAAGTCTGGCTGGCTGGGCTGGGCGTAGATTGAAATGCAAATTGTCAGTTGGACAGCAACGTGCACTGGATGCCATTGGCAGCACGACAAAAATTACTATGTACATAAGAAAGAGTCTCTTCAAAGAGCTTCGAGAATCGTCGTCGCAGTCAGCTTCCCCCGTTGGAAATTCTAATCAACAGTGTCTCGCCCCTCGGGCTACGCACACATTCTGTGTGCAATCGGAAAAGGACATGAAATTGAACAGAACATGGCCGGTGTGTCTATTCCTTGGCCGGCCGAGGCGAGCCGTCATGCTCCCGATTCACCACAATCTACTGCTAAATACCTTCTTATGTGCGCTCCTTCTTGACCCAGCCAGACACTTGAAACATTTGCTCATGTCTGTCTAATTTCCCGGGAATATTAATTTACCACCAAGCGAGCAAGTGTGTGTTAGTTTGTTAGACGGAGCGTACCTTAGAATCATCCTCTTTTCCGGCCTCTCGCGACGGTTCTTCTCCGGAACGCCACTTGCATATCAGTTTCTAATTTATGCCCATTTGCGCGATTGCAATCGCGCAGGACAACAAGTACGCTCGATGGCTGGCTAACCTCGCAAGCTGCACCGAAATATTTAAACATAGGCCTGATGCGCGAGCGAATGCGAAATGTGAAACCACCAGCATGCATCATCGCAAAAGGTCCAACATTTTTTGGGGCTCCGAATCAACAAGGAGTGAGTACGTGCACTAGCGTAGGTACCGGACACATGATTGTAATTTTTTTTCGGGATCACCCTTTTTTCTCCTGCTGCGCTGCTTTTTTTCTTCAACTCATTTCGGCAAGCAGGTGCATCAGCTATATTTTTTTCGAAAAGCTACGCACACGCGCCGTCGTTGTCGAAAAATTTCGCTTACACAGAGCAAAAAATTTAGAGAAAAAAGAACATTTTGATAGGCTTGAAAGCTCGATCACTTTTGATCAGCAATTTGCCTTTACTGGCCCCTGCGTTCTGTGAAATTAGATACCACAATGGATGGATGAATATTGCAGGGCGTTTAAGACGGTTAATTGCTGTTCAACGAGAATGTCAAATTAGTCAGAGGAGCCGCAATTTATCAATGTGGCAGCCGTGTCTTCTCCTTTTTTCCGATTGCAACAGTAGCAGCAGGCCATGGGCGGAATGTGTTCATTACCATGAGCAGCACCCGAAAGGCACCTCTATAGCAGCACCTTGAGGGAGTTAGTCTGATTTGGGAGGATTTTTTGTCTGCTGGGATCTAAGCAAGCGTGTAAAAGTTAATGGAAAAGTGCACCTTGCTCAATGATGTAGGAATTTGTCATTATTTTTCGTTGCTTATTTTCGGTTGTCAACTGAAGTCCGACCCAAATAAATAATGATGCACGACATAGCCTGCAATTTAAGGTTAGCATGACTTAGAAAATTGCATTATTATTTCTACCTTCAGCCTATTACCAGAGTCCAACATGATTTTTGTGTTGTTAAGTTGCAAATCACAAAATAACTCTTCTGGAGAATTTCATGAATGTTTTCGTAGACTTTTATTAAATAGCATAATAATAGCATAATTGATGAATCTGAAGAGCCAACGTTGCGTACATATGCAAACAACTGGTCATAATGAAAAAGTAAAGCTCAAAACTACCGATGTAAGCTTATAGCCTGTAAGTAGCCTTAGAATAATTGGTCGGGCTTCGACCATACCGAAAATTTAAAATCAACCGAAATGGAATCTCGAACAATCCCTATTCTAGATTGAGTATGTTAGACTGAAAAGAATTTCTTGCATTAAAAACTATCGATTCTG
>NW_026597694.1:0-2618 GCF_029784155.1 Uranotaenia lowii
AGGTACAAAAAAAAGAACGTAAGGATTCCTGCCCTACACCTAGCCCAAAACAGCACCCTAAAAAAGTCGGGAAAAAGTGGTGAAATCCAACAACGAAAAAGTACCCCCGAATGTTCAAGTGAGTAAAAAGCACGGGCTCTTCCTGGAAATAATAAAAGAAAGCTCCACTGTCATTGCCATCGGGGAGCAAAAACCAGCCCAGCATCCAGCGTATGTACCTATGTAGGTAGGCAGGAAAATCCGAAAAACCAAACCGAAAAAAGAGGAAGAAAAAGTATAAACATGGTGGACGTGATTAGGAAGTGGGAAAAGGTCTTGGTTACGCAGAAAAGTCAATCAACTCAGGTTTGTGAAAGGAAGGCAGGTGTGTGCCTGTGTATGGGATATTTCCACCTTTCCCCCTAACACAAGTAAACAAATACGGGTTAGGTAGTTTAAGAAAAGATCTTCTCAAATTTCTCAACGAATTTTGACGCAAATTTTAATGTGCTGTGAACCCAAAATTCCTGAAGGCGACTCGGAAAAAATTCGGACGTTGATCAACAACAAAAATGAATATATCATAGCATTGCCAAAATTGTCAAAATTTTCAAAATTTTCAAAATTGTCAAAATTGTCAAAATTGTCAAAATTGTCAAAATTGTCAAAATTGTCAAAATTGTCAAAATTGTCAAAATTGTCAAAATTGTCAAAATTGTCAAAATTGTCAAAATTGTCAAAATTGTCAAAATTGTCAAAATTGTCAAAATTGTCAAAATTGTCAAAATTGTCAAAATTGTCAAAATTGTCAAAATTGTCAAAATTGTCAAAATTGTCAAAATTGTCAAAATTGTCAAAATTGTCAAAATTGTCAAATTGTCAAAATTGTCAAAATTGTCAAAATTGTCAAAATTGTCAAATTGTCAAAATTGTCAAAATTGTCAAAATTGTCAAAATTGTCAAAATTGTCAAAATTGTCAAAATTGTCAAAATTGTCAAAATTGTCAAAATTGTCAAAATTGTCAAAATTGTCAAAATTGTCAAAATTGTCAAAATTGTCAAAATTGTCAAAATTGTCAAAATTGTCAAAATTGTCAAAATTGTCAAAATTGTCAAAATTGTCAAAATTGTCAAAATTGTCAAAATTGTCAAAATTGTCAAAATTGTCAAAATTGTCAAAATTGTCAAAATTGTCAAAATTGTCAAAATTGTCAAAATTGTCAAAATTGTCAAAATTGTCAAAATTGTCAAAATTGTCAAAATTGTCAAAATTGTCAAAATTGTCAAAATTGTCAAAATTGTCAAAATTGTCAAAATTGTCAAAATTGTCAAAATTGTCAAAATTGTCAAAATTGTCAAAATTGTCAAAATTGTCAAAATTGTCAATCAAATTGTCAAAATTGTCAAAATTGTCAAAATTGTCAAAATTGTCAAAATTGTCAAAATTGTCAAAATTGTCAAAATTGTCAAAATTGTCAAAATTGTCAAAATTGTCAAAATTGTCAAAATTGTCAAAATTGTCAAAATTGTCAAAATTGTCAAAATTGTCAAAATTGTCAAAATTGTCAAAATTGTCAAAATTGTCAAAATTGTCAAAATTGTCAAAATTGTCAAAATTGTCAAAATTGTCAAAATTGTCAAAATTGTCAAAATTGTCAAAATTGTCAAAATTGTCAAAATTGTCAAAATTGTCAAAATTGTCAAAATTGTCAAAATTGTCAAAATTGTCAAAATTGTCAAAATTGTCAAAATTGTCAAAATTGTCAAAATTGTCAAAATTGTCAAAATTGTCAAAATTGTCAAAATTGTCAAAATTGTCAAAATTGTCAAAATTGTCAAAATTGTCAAAATTGTCAAAATTGTCAAAATTGTCAAAATTGTCAAAATGTCAAAATTGTCAAAATTGTCAAAATTGTCAAAATTGTCAAAATTGTCAAAATTGTCAAAATTGTCAAAATTGTCAAATTGTCAAAATTGTCAAAATTGTCAAAATTGTCAAAATTGTCAAAATTGTCAAAATTGTCAAAATTGTCAAAATTGTCAAAATTGTCAAAATTGTCAAAATTGTCAAAATTGTCAAAATTGTCAAAATTGTCAAAATTGTCAAAATTGTCAAAATTGTCAAAATTGTCAAAATTGTCAAAATTGTCAAAATTGTCAAAATTGTCAAAATTGTCAAAATTGTCAAAATTGTCAAAATTGTCAAAATTGTCAAAATTGTCAAAATTGTCAAAATTGTCAAAATTGTCAAAATTGTCAAAATTGTCAAAATTGTCAAAATTGTCAAAATTGTCAAAATTGTCAAAATTGTCAAAATTGTCAAAATTGTCAAAATTGTCAAAATTGTCAAAATTGTCAAAAATTGTCAAAATTGTCAAAATTGTCAAAATTGTCAAAATTGTCAAAATTGTCAAAATTGTCAAAATTGTCAAAATTGTCAAAATTGTCAAAATTGTCAAAATTGTCAAAATTGTCAAAATTGTCAAAATTGTCAAAATTGTCAAAATTGTCAAAATTGTCAAAATTGTCAAAATTGTCAAAATTGTCAAAATTGTCAAAATTGTCAAAATTGTCAAAATTGTCAAAATTGTCAAAATTGTCAAAATTGTCAAAATTGTCAAAATTGTCAAAAATGTCAA
>NW_026597695.1:0-2592 GCF_029784155.1 Uranotaenia lowii
GTTGGCATTAGTAAGATGATAGTCATCTTTAATGTTTCCTCCCTACCGATAATTGAAATCGTTATTTGAGAAAAGGACAAAAAAGTAGGTTCGGTGCTAATTGCAAAAAAAAAAATAGTCGAACGCCCTATCACCGGTTGCCCTTTTGACTGGTTGGATGGATCTAAAATGGTAGAAGACCTCATTTTCTTCCCTCATTGTCCGCCTTCACCTCTTCAGGTACCACCTATCAACCGGAAATGTTATCTCAAGTGCTCGAGACGAAGTCATGTCAGCAAAACCGACATCGGCCAACAAACGACGACTGGACGGCCAGTCAAATGAACGAACAAACGAACGAATGGAGGCGCCCGGTCAATGGCGGCAATAAAATGTTATGTTTGCCCCGGCGATGGTACTTCGAAAAGCTGACAGCAAACACACTTACAAACACCAACACACAAACACACCCAAATTCAATAGCACGCACGCACTCACCCATTTACGTACAAATAGGCATCGGATCGAAACCTAAACACGAATCAGACGAACGAAGAGGTGTGCCTTCTGGAAAGTAAAACAAATCGAGTCGTGTACCAGCTTTGTTCCATATCAGTTCGGGTGAATGAAAAGCTTTTTTACCTAACCCCCGTTTAACATCCCCATTCACCTTCTGTGACCCTTCCCCAGGAAGTGATAATTAACTCAAACAATTCGCTCTGTCGTGGTGCACCATGGAAGAATTATTTGATTTGTGTGCTTTTGACGGCATTCCAACTGATAAAAAATTTCTACAATCATTTTATCAATATCAAGTGTTAACAAATGCATTTTGATACAGTTTCGAAAATTTCAGTTTTCCTAACCCGTTTTGAACTTCGCTTCAGTGCCGTTTTACAGGTTTTGGTAATTTTTGTCATTTTTGCCATTGTTGTAATTTTAATCATTTTTGTCATTTTTGTCATTTTTGTCATTTTTGTCATTTTTGTCATTTTTGTCATTTTTGTCATTTTTGTCATTTTTGTCATTTTTGTCATTTTTGTCATTTTTGTCATTTTTGTCATTTTTGTCATTTTTGTCATTTTTGTCATTTTTGTCATTTTGTTCATTTTTGTCATTTTTGTCATTTTTGTCATTTTTGTCATTTTTGTCATTTTTGTCATTTTTGTCATTTTTGTCATTTTTGTCATTTTTGTCATTTTTGTCATTTTTGTCATTTTTGTCATTTTTGTCATTTTTGTCATTTTTGTCATTTTTGTCATTTTTGTCATTTTTGTCATTTTTGTCATTTTTGTCATTTTTGTAATTTTTGTAATTTTTGTAATTTTTGTAATTTTTGTAATTTTTGTCATTTTTGTCATTTTTGTCATTTTTGTCATTTTTGTCATTTTTGTCATTTTTGTAATTTTTTTCATTTTTGTCATTTTTGTCATTTTTGTCATTTTTGTCATTTTTGTCATTTTTGTCATTTTTGTCATTTTTGTCATTTTTGTCATTTTTGTCATTTTTGTCATTTTTGTCATTTTTGTCATTTTTGTCATTTTTGTCATTTTTGTCATTTTTGTCATTTTTGTCATTTTTGTCATTTTTGTCATTTTTGTCATTTTTGTCATTTTTGTCATTTTTGTCATTTTTGTCATTTTTGTCATTTTTGTCATTTTTGTCATTTTTGTCATTTTTGTCATTTTTGTCATTTTTGTCATTTTTGTCATTTTTGTCATTTTTGTCATTTTTGTCATTTTTGTCATTTTTGTCATTTTTGTCATTTTTGTCATTTTTGTCATTTTTGTCATTTTTGTCATTTTTGTCATTTTTGTCATTTTTGTCATTTTTGTCATTTTTGTCATTTTTGTCATTTTTGTCATTTTTGTCATTTTTGTCATTTTTGTCATTTTTGTCATTTTTGTCATTTTTGTCATTTTTGTCATTTTTGTCATTTTTGTCATTTTTGTCATTTTTGTCATTTTTGTCATTTTTGTCATTTTTGTCATTTTTGTCATTTTTGTCATTTTTGTCATTTTTGTCATTTTTGTCATTTTTGTCATTTTTGTCATTTTTGTCATTTTTGTCATTTTTGTCATTTTTGTCATTTTTGTCATTTTTGTCATTTTTGTCATTTTTGTCATTTTTGTCATTTTTGTCATTTTTGTCATTTTTGTCATTTTTGTCATTTTTGTCATTTTTGTCATTTTTGTCATTTTTGTCATTTTTGTCATTTTTGTCATTTTTGTCATTTTTGTCATTTTTGTCATTTTTGTCATTTTTGTCATTTTTGTCATTTTTGTCATTTTTGTAATTTTTAAAATTTTTGTAATTTTTGTAATTTTTGTAATTTTTGTAATTTTTGTAATTTTTGTATTTTTGTCATTTTTGTCATTTTTGTAATTTTTGTAATTTTTTGTAATTTTTGTAATTTTTGTATTTTTGTAATTTTTGTCATTTTTGTCATTTTTGTCATTTTTGTAATTTTTGTAATTTTTGTAATTTTTGTCATTTTTGTATTTTTTTTAATTTTGTCATTTTTGTCATATTTGTCATTTTTTGTCATTCTTTGTCATTTTTTGTCATTTTTGTCATTTTGTCATTTTTGTCATTTTTGTCATTTTTGTCATT
>NW_026597696.1:0-2576 GCF_029784155.1 Uranotaenia lowii
AGCCGTCTTTTTTGTTAATAAGAGTTAACTGTCGCTTGTGGTTTTTGTTTTTCGATTATCAATGCCAATGTGTTGATTTTTCCTAAAAGTGTATCGGATTTCTGTTCTTGATTTTCGATTATCGACATCGATATTCGATTTTCTTTTTTCGATTTTCGAGTTTGGCATTTCGATTTTGGAATTTCGATTTTCGATATTCGCTTTTCGATTTTCGATTTTTGATTTTTGATTTTTGATTTTCGATTTTCGATTTTCGATTTTCGATTTTCGATTTTCGATTTTCGATTTTCGATTTTCGATTTCGATTTTCGATTTTCGATTTTCGATTTTCGATTTTCGATTTTCGATTTTCGATTTTCGATTTTCGATTTTCGATTTTCGATTTTCGATTTTCGATTTTCGATTTTCGATTTTCGATTTTCGATTTTCGATTTCCGATTTCCGATTTCCGATTTTCGATTTTCGATTCGCGATTCTCGATATTCGATATTCGATTTTCGACTTTCGATTTTGGACTTTCGACTTTCGAATTTCGACTTTCGACTTTCGACTTCCGACTTCCGACTTCCGACTTCCGACTTCCGACTTCCGACTTCCGATTTTCGACTTTCGACTTTCGACTTTCGACTTTCGACTTTCGACTTTCGACTTTCGACTTTCGACTTTCGACTTTCGGCTTCCGACTTTCGACTTTTGACTTTCGACTTTTGACTTTCGACTTTTGACTTCCGACTTTCGGCTTTCGACTCTCGACTTTCGACTTTCGGCTTTCGGCTTTCGGCTTTCGGCTTTCGGCTTTCGGCTTCCGGCTTTCGGCTTTCAACTTTCGACTTTCGACCTTCGACTTTCGACTTTTGACTTTCGACTTTCGACTTTCGACTTTCGACTTCCGACTTTCGACTTCCGACTTTCGACTTTCGACTTTCGACTTTCGACTGTCGATTTTTGACTTTCAACTTTCGACTTTCGACTTTCGACTTTCGGCTCTCGGTTTTCGACTTTTGACATTCGACTTTCGATTTTCGATTTTCGATTTTCGATTTTCGATTTTCGATTTTCGATTTTCGATTTTCGATTTTCGATTTTCGATTTTCGATTTTCGATTTTCGATTTCGATTTTCGATTTTCGATTTTCGATTTTCGATTTTCGATTTTCGATTTTCGATTTTCGATTTTCGATTTTCGATTTTCGATTTTCGATTTTCGATTTTCGATTTTCGATTTTCGATTTCGATTTTCGATTTTCGATTTTCGATTTTCGATTTTCGATTTTCGATTTTCGATTTTCGATTTTCGATTTTCGATTTTCGATTTCGATTTTCGATTTTCGATTTTCGATTTTCGATTTTTTGATTTTCAATTTCCGATTTTCGACTTTCAACTTTCGACTTTCGACTTTCGACTTTCGACGTTCGACTTCCGACTTTCGATTTTCGACTTTCAACTTTCGACTTTCGACTTTCGACTTTCGACTTTCAACTTTCGACTTTCGACTTTCGATTTTCGACTTTCGACTTTCGACTTTCGACTTTCGACTTTCGACTTTCGACTTTCGACTTTCGAATTTCGACTTTCGAACTTCGACTTTCGACTTTCGACTTTCGACTTTTAACTATCGACTTTCGACTTTCAACTTTCGACTTTCGACTTTCAACTTTCGACTTTCGACTTTCGACTTTCAACTTTCAACTTTTGACTTTCGACTTTCGACTTTCGACTTTCGACTTTCGACTTTCGACTTTCGACTGTCGACTTTCGACTTTCGACTTTCGACTTTCGACTTTCGACTTTCGACATTCCACTTTCAACTTTCGACTTTCGACTTTCGGCTGTTGGTTTCCGACTTTTGACTTTCGACTTTTGAATTTCGACTTTCAACTTTCGACTTTCGACTTCCGGCTTCGCTTCGGCTTTCGGCTTTCGACTTTCGACTTTCGGCTTTCGGCTTTCGGCTTTCGGCTTTCGGCTTTCGCTTTCGGCTTTCGAATTTCGACTTTCGACTTTCGATTTTTGATTACCGATTTTCGATTTTCGATTTTCGATTTTCGATTTTCGATTTTCAATTTTCGACTTCTGAATTTCGATTTTCGATTTTCGATTTTCGATTTTCGATTTTCGATTTTCGATTTTCGATTTTCGATTTTCGATTTTCGATTTTTTGTTTTCGATTGTCGATTTTTCATTTCGAATAATTTTCGATTTTCGATTTTCAACTGAATTTTGAATTTTGAATTTTGAATTTTGAATTTTGAATTTTGAATTTGAATTTTGAATTTTGAATTTTGAATTTTGAATTTTGAATTTTGATTTTCGATTTTTGATTTTGGATTTTTGATTTTTGATTTTTGATTTATGATTTTTGATTTTTGATTTTTGATTTTTGATTTTGATTTTTGATTTTTGATTTTTGATTTTGATTTTGATTTTTGATTTTTGATTTTTGATTTTGATTTTTGATTTTTGATTTTTGATTTTTGATTTTGATTTTGATTTTTGATTTTTGATTTTTGATTTTTGATTTTTGATTTTTGATTTTTGATTTTGATTTTTGATTTTTGATTTTTGATTTTTGATTA
>NW_026597697.1:0-2574 GCF_029784155.1 Uranotaenia lowii
TAATGACAAAAGTGACAGAATGACAAAAATAACAAAAATAACAAAAAAGACAAAAATGACAAAAATGACAAAAATGACAAAAATGACAAAAATGACAAAAATGACAAAAATGACAAAAATGACAAAAATGACAAAAATGACAAAAATGACAAAAATGACAAAAATGACAAAAATGACAAAAATGACAAAATGACAAAAATGACAAAAATGACAAAAATGACAAAAATGACAAAAATGACAAAAATGACAAAAATGACAAAAATGACAAAAATGACAAAAATGACAAAAATGACAAAAATGACACAAATGACACAAATGACACAAATGACAAAAATGACAAAAATGACAAAAATGACAAAAATGACAAAAATGACAAAAATGACAAAAATGACAAAAAATGACAAAAATGACAAAAATGACAAAAATGACAAAAATGACAAAAATGACAAAAATGACAAAAATGACAAAAATGACAAAAATGACAAAAATGACAAAAATGACAAAAATGACAAAAATGACAAAAATGACAAAAATGACAAAAATGACAAAAATGACAAAAATGACAAAAATGACAAAAATGACAAAAATGACAAAAATGACAAAAATGACAAAAATGACAAAAATGACAAAATGACAAAAATGACAAAAATGACAAAAATGACAAAAATGACAAAAATGACAAAATGACAAATATGACAAATATGACAAAAATAACAAAAATGACAAAAATTACAAAAATTACAAAAATTACAAAAATTACAAAAATGACAGAATGACAAAAATGACAAGAATAAATAAAATGACAAAAATTAAAAAAATACAGAAACAATAAAAATGACAAAAATGACAAACCAGACAAAAATGACACAAATTATCAAGATTACCAGAATTACAAAAATTACAAAAATGACAAAAATGACTGAATGAAAAAAATAACAAAAATGGCAAAAATTAAAATAATTACAAAAATGACAAAAATGACAAAAATGACAAAAATTACAAAAATAAAAAACAACTACAAAAAATTACAAAAAATGACAAAGCCGACAAAAATGACAAAAGTGACAGAATGACAAAAATAACAAAAATAACAAAAAAGACAAAAATGACAAAAATGACAAAAATGACAAAAATGACAAAAATGACAAAAATGACAAAAATGACAAAAATGACAAAAATGACAAAAATGACAAAAATGACAAAAATGACAAAAATGACAAAAATGACAAAATGACAAAAATGACAAAAATGACAAAAATGACAAAAATGACAAAAATGACAAAAATGACAAAAATGACAAAAATGACAAAAATGACAAAAATGACAAAAATGACAAAAATGACAAAAATGACAAAAATGACACAAATGACACAAATGACACAAATGACAAAAATGACAAAAATGACAAAAATGACAAAAATGACAAAAATGACAAAAATGACAAAAATGACAAAAATGACAAAAATGACAAAAATGACAAAAATGACAAAAATGACAAAAATGACAAAAATGACAAAAATGACAAAAATGACAAAAATGACAAAAATGACAAAAATGACAAAAATGACAAAAATGACAAAAATGACAAAAATGACAAAAATGACAAAAATGAACAAAAATGACAAAAATGACAAAAATGACAAAAATGACAAAAATGACAAAAATGACAAAAATGACAAAAATGACAAAAATGACAAAAATGACAAAAATGACAAAAATGACAAAAATGACAAAAATGACAAAAATGACAAAAATGACAAAAATGACAAAAATGACAAAAATGACAAAAATGACAAAAATGACAAAAATGACAAAAATGACAAAAATGACATAAATGACAAAAATGACAAAAATGACAAAAATTACAAAAATGACAAAAATGACAAAAATGACAAAAATGACAAAAATGACAAAAATGACAAAAATGACAAAAATGACAAAAATGACAAAAATGACAAAAATGACAAAAATGACAAAAATGACAAAAATGACAAAAATGACAAAAATGACAAAAATGACAAAAATGACAAAAATGACAAATATGACAAAAATGACAAAAATAACAAAAATGACAAAAATGACAAAAATGACAAAAATTACAAAAATAACAAAAATGACAGAATGACAAAAATGACAAGAATAAGCAAAATGACAAAAATTAAAAAAATACAGAAACAACAAAAATGACAAAAATGACAAACCAGACAAAAATGACACAAATTATCAAGATTACCAGAATTACAAAAATTACAAAAATGACAAAAATGACAGAATGAAAAAAATAACAAAAATGGCAAAAATTAAAATAATTACAAAAATGACAAAAATTACAAAAAAAAAACATATACAAAAAATTACAAAAAATGACAAAGCCGACAAAAATGACAAAAGTGACAGAATGACACAAATAACAAAAATGACAAAAAAGACAAAAATGACAAAAATGACAAAAATGACAAAAATGGCATAAATGACAAAAATGACAAAAATGACAAAAATGACAAAAATGACAAAAATGACAAAAATGACAAAAATGACAAAAATGACAAAAATGACAAAAATGACAAAAATGAC
>NW_026597698.1:0-2569 GCF_029784155.1 Uranotaenia lowii
AAAAATTATGATTGTTTGAGAAATAAAATAAAGTTCGAACTGAGTGCATATTCTAAACTTTCATTGAGAATTCAATGCTAAAGATAAAAAGAATATAAATGCTCATACAAAAAAGACATGTTGTACTAATTCGAAAAATTGTCAAAATTGTAAAAATTGTCAAAATTGGCAAAATTGTCAAAATTGTCAAAATTGTCGAAATTGTCAAAATTGTCAAAATTGTCAAAATTGTCAAAATTGTCAAAATTGTCAAAATTGTCAAAATTGTCAAAATTGTCAAAATTGTCAAAATTGTCAAAATTGTCAAAATTGTCAAAATTGTCAAAATTGTCAAAATTGTCAAAATTGTCAAAATTGTCAAAATTGTCAAAATTGTCAAAATTGTCAAAATTGTCAAAATTGTCAAAATTGTCAAAATTGTCAAAATTGTTAAAATTGTCAAAATTGTCAAAATTGTCAAAATTGTCAAAATTGTCAAAATTGTCAAAATTGTCAAAATTGTCAAAATTGTCAAAATTGTCAAAATTGTCAAAATTGTCAAATTGTCAAAATTGTCAAAATTGTCAAAATTGTCAAAATTGTCAAAATTGTCAAAATTGTCAAAATTGTCAAAATTGTCAAAATTGTCAAAATTGTCAAAATTGTCAAAATTGTCAAAATTGTCAAAATTGTCAAAATTGTCAAAATTGTCAAAATTGTCAAAATTGTCAAAATTGTCAAAATTGTCAAAATTGTCAAAATTGTCAAAATTGTCAAAATTGTCAAAATTGTCAAAATTGTCAAAATTGTCAAAATTGTCAAAATTGTCAAATTGTCAAAATTGTCAAAATTGTCAAAATTGTCAAAATTGTCAAAATTGTCAAAATTGTCAAAATTGTCAAATTGTCAAAATTGTCAAAATTGTCAAATTGTCAAAATTGTCAAAATTGTCAAAATTGTCAAAATTGTCAAAATTGTCAAAATTGTCAAAATTGTCAAAATTGTCAAAATTGTCAAAATTGTCAAAATTGTCAAAATTGTCAAAATTGTCAAAATTGTCAAAATTGTCAAAATTGTCAAAATTGTCAAAATGTCAAAATTGTCAAAATTGTCAAAATTGTCAAAATTGTCAAAATTGTCAAAATTGTCAAAATTGTCAAAATTGTCAAAATTGTCAAAATTGTCAAAATTGTCAAAATTGTCAAAATTGTCAAAATTGTCAAAATTGTCAAAATTGTCAAAATTGTCAAAATTGTCAAAATTGTCAAAATTGTCAAAATTGTCAAAATTGTCAAAATTGTCAAAATTGTCAAAATTGTCAAAATTGTCAAAATTGTCAAAATTGTCAAAATTGTCAAAATTGTCAAAATTGTCAAAATTGTCAAAATTGTCAAAATTGTCAAATTGTCAAAATTGTCAAAATTGTCAAAATTGTCAAAATTGTCAAAATTGTCAAAATTGTCAAAATTGTCAAAATTGTCAAAATTGTCAAAATTGTCAAAATTGTCAAAATTGTCAAAATTGTCAAAATTGTCAAAATTGTCAAAATTGTCAAAATTGTCAAAATTGTCAAAATTGTCAAAATTGTCAAAATTGTCAAAATTGTCAAAATTGTCAAAATTGTCAAAATTGTCAAAATTGTCAAAATTGTCAAAATTGTCAAAATTGTCAAAATTGTCAAAATTGTCAAAATTGTCAAAATTGTCAAAATTGTCAAAATTGTCAAAATTGTCAAAATTGTCAAAATTGTCAAAATTGTCAAAATTGTCAAAATTGTCAAATTGTCAAAATTGTCAAAATTGTCAAAATTGTCAAAATTGTCAAAATTGTTAAAATTGTCAAAATTGTCAAAATTGTCAAAATTGTCAAAATTGTCAAAAATGTCAAAATTGTCAAAATTGACAAAATTGTCAAAATTGTCAAAATTGTCAAAATTGTCAAAATTGTCAAAATTGTCAAAATTGTCAAAATTGTCAAAATTGTCAAAATTGTCAAAATTGTCAAAATTGTCAAAATTGTCAAAATTGTCAAAATTGTCAAAATTGTCAAAATTGTCAAAATTGTCAAAATTGTCAAAATTGTCAAAATTGTCAAAATTGTCAAAATTGTCAAAATTGTCAAAAATTGTCAAAAATGTCAAAATTGTCAAAATTGTCAAAATTGTCAAAATTGTCAAAATTGTCAAAATTGTCAAAATTGTCAAAATTGTCAAAATTGTCAAAATTGTCAAAATTGTCAAAATTGTCAAAATTGTCAAAATTGTCAAAATTGTCAAAATTGTCAAAATTGTCAAAATTGTCAAAATTGTCAAAATTGTCAAATAAATTGTCAAAATTGTCAAAATTGTCAAAATTGTCAAAATTGTCAAAATTGTCAAAATTGTCAAAATTGTCAAAATTGTCAAAATTGTCAAAATTGTCAAAATTGTCAAAATTGTCAAAATTGTCAAAATTGTCAAAATTGTCAAAATTGTCAAAATTGTCAAAATTGTCAAAATTGTCAAAATTGTCAAATTGTCAAAATTGTCAAAATTGTCAAAATTGTCAAAATTGTCAAAATTGTCAAAATTGTCAAAATTGTCAAAATTGTA
>NW_026597699.1:0-74000 GCF_029784155.1 Uranotaenia lowii
ACTAACGACGAGGGTGTGGGACGATTGAAAATCAATATTGGGTTGATGTTGGATGCAAATGTTTGGAAGTTATTCGAAATGGTTCGACAAATTTTATGGAGGCTATTATCATACGTGCACAGTCACTCGAGAAAGATAATGGCAGTTTGGTTTCAGTGATGTTGAACTTGTATATGTACGTTTAAATTTGATTTGGATCCTCCGGAAATCGTTTTCTCTATAAGTTTCAATTTTCTTAAAGATACACCAAATTTTAAACAGTGGGAATCAATGAGAATTTAAAAAAAAAGATTACTTAAACTAGTTTGAATATTATAAAATCGGGTAGTATTAAATTTTTAAACATTAAATTTATTCTTCATATTCACTATATCGATTTCTACTAATTTGAATCGGTTGATCTCAGTAACCGCAGGTTTTGTTTTCTCCCCTAACACCATCTCTCCAGTTTCACCTTTAAAACCACAGTCCCATAATCACACCAAAATCGTCCGTTGTGATGAATTACCGTCTGCCGGGAGGCGTTTTGTCGGCACCTTTATGCTGCTGGAGCTGTTAAATTAAATTAAAATGAAATTTATCGTCAATTAGATTCAATGTTCTTGAGAAGGTATGGTTTGCTGAGAAAAGGCGATATATACCCACTTTTCTAGCCACAAGCAGGCACACTTCCGAACTGCTTCTGCTGGTGCCTATTTTCGGGGAACTGGATTCATAACAGGTTCCTGTTTACCTGTACCATTTTAACTCGGAACTCTTCCTTATTATTAGTCGACGACGGTTTCAACGAGAGAATGAGAATGATGGAAAGCAGAATGAGCGGCAATTTCTAATGACGGAAATTTGCGGTGAAGACGATTCAGCACCGCGATGTTAAACGTAGACGGCGATCCGGCGAATCATAAAGCACCGAGCTATTTGTTATTCAATCAAATGAAGGTATTTTTGCCTGGGAGGTAAAATTATTGCTTAACCAACCATCGCCGATTTCTTCTCGAGCTGGTTGCAAGAAAAGTGGCACGGAAATCAGCCAAGGTACACAGGAAAACGGTGACATTGTAATAAACGATGAATTATGTACCGACAATGCCTTCGGATTTGAACCTGCCCGGTTTCGGTTCAATTATGTAACAATTTGGCTGGCAAAATATATCAACAACATCGGCATGATCGATGGTTGTTTCAAAGTTAAGGTTGTAATAATCTACGGGAAATCACCGTCCAATTAGATACCGATGAAGTTTTTTTTTCTCGGTTGAATTGTGATTTAAGTTACCGAAGTTGGACAAGAATCGGTACACGTCAAAAAAGATTTGTTTTAGGTTTTGTTAGCAATAAAATTAGGTTGGTGGTTTTTATTGGCTAGATAATAATATAAAAATGCTTCTAGGTTTTAATTAACTAGGTAGCAACCAAAAGTCTCGTTAAAAAGGTCAAACACAGCTTAATCAGCATAATCAATGTGCTGAAGCTGAAGTTCGTTTTATACTGTCCAAAATATAAGTTCTTATTGAAACTTTGAAGTTCCATTACAGATTAGAACTGAATTGTTTGTATTTAACTTTTTGTTCGATACATGCCGGCACGCACGCCATTTCTGCTCACTCAAGCAATCAAACAACCTTATGGAAAAAAAAATTAGTCCTAATACCAGATTTAAACCGCGACCCTTCGAGATGATAGCTAAATACGCTGCTACGACGCCACGCCTACATGTCGCTAAAATTCGAAGTGGTAATGAGCTTTGCTAGAATAACCGCAAGGGCAGCCAACGGCCAGCAGCGAAAACGCATGTGAATCAAACATCCTTTAAAATAATATCGGGTTTTTTTTAAATGGGTTTCCTGGTTTATAACTGTTAAACATGAAAATATAAAAATTCTTGAGCTAATCTTGATATTTATTTCATGAATTGCTTCAACTGACTTTTAAAGTGTGATAAATTCGTTTAAAGTAAATACAGTTGGACGAAAAAAAATTTACTCTTTTCGAAAATAATCCTTTGCGTGTTGCGTGCCGTAGGAACGGGGGGGGGGGGGGGGGTTTGGGGGTTAAACCCCCCCCCCCCCCCATGAAGGTCCAGGAAATGCAAACCAGATGTTCAACACTATACTCAAATTTTTAAATTCTTAATTCAAATTTGATGATTGGGTAAGGTTATTAAAGAGATAAACAATCTTTACTCAGAACTGATACCAGAACCTCGAAAACTAATCTCAAGTTGCTATAGACTTCCAAAATTTTCTCACTTGATAATAGAAATTCATTTCTGAATACTAAACTTCTGTTTTTTTTTTCAAAATCAAATTTGCATTTCTGTTTTATTTCGCATCATTTGTCTAGTATATGATTCTGTATTTTCAGTTCACATTATCATTAGAAAATACTTGAAAAGGTGTTTTGAAATTGTTGTACAAATTTAGTTTTGCATTTTATTCTAAATTTTATACATAATATTTTAAATTCTTATTATATACTTAATTATTTTCCGAATATGAAAAAAAAAAATGAGGCTATGATAATTTAGAATCTGGGCCGCTACAAACGCGTGTATTTTAAAAACCATTCGTTTGATCGAAAAACATGAGCATTCTAGTGAGTCTCCTTAAACTTCTTATCTATGTGGGCCAAAACAACTTCAGAAAAAAATTAACAATTCATGAATTTTTTAGTCGACTGTGAAAGATATCCGAGCCCAAGTAACAATTTTAGCTTTATTATGGTCAGCAAAATATCGTTTGGACTGTCGCATTAATCTTCATAAAAAGCTAAAGCGCATTCTATAACATCACCTGAACTCTAATAAAGCCAAAATCAGGCTATTTGGCCCTACCCTAGAAACGTCATCAAGACATATAATTGTTGGTCATCAATGTTGGTCACCAAAGCTTTTAAAAAGCTATTATTAAACATGTTAGAAATTTTTGTTTTTTTCGGTTCTGTCAGTTCTCGGAGTTTTTTTTTTATTTTTTCCAGCAACCGTTTTTTAACATTTCAGAAATCGTATTGAAACTCGGAAAATTATCCAAAATTAAAATTTCAAAATTAGTAATCTTGATAATTTAAGCTTATTTATGAGCCTCGTCTGAATTTTGAATATAAATGTATCTGAATTTTGATCCTGAAAAAACATCCTCAGAATTTTATTTGAGGAATTCATTTATACGAAAAGTATTTAATAATATTATAATTACAATTTTATCAAGAGTCAAATTTCTAACAAAAACTTCAATTTGTATCAATTTGCTCAAGAGATTGGTGCATTTAGCTTATTTCATTTATATAAAATGGTTTTTTTTTAACAAATCGAGGCTTTTATATAAAACCTTATTTTTTGTTCAAATCAAATAAGCTTAATTGACCAGATTTTAGAGAAAATTTAAACCATTAGTGAAAGTAAGTTTTCAAATATGTTACTCAAAGATCCGTTGTAAAAATCTGTATTTTCAAAATTCTCTATGTAATAAATAAAACTTTTATTTTAAAAGAACTTAAAAATAAATAAATAAAAAGGTGATAATAATATTTCTTTGAATTTTTTTAATTCGTGCATTTTTGAAGCAAATTTATCATAGAAAAAAATAAGTGGCTAAAACCCCCCCCCCATGAGGGGCATAATGGTCACCTTAAAGAAATCGCTTATTTAACCATAGAGAACAGCTGTAATATGTGAATTACATCATTTTTTCGTGTTCAGACACTCAAATAGTCTATTGCCTAATTAGATGAAACATGAAAAAGTAGATAAAAACATTTAAAAATGCATTTTAAAATTTTTTTCCGAAAGCTGAATACCAGTCACTGTAGAGGCATAATGAGAAACCCCCCGAGGCAGTATGAGCACCATTAATGAAGGCATGATGAGCGTTTTCTGCCGGGTATTCTAGCAGTAAATTCGACTCGATGAAGTCAACTGAGTAATAGAGCTACAGCTTGACTTGTATCGTCTGACGATTTGGCCTATTGGTTAGATGTCGGAGAGGTAATCAGTAGGCTCAAGTTCGATTCCTGGTCGAGGTGATTTTTTTTTCTTTTATCATTTATGATCATGATTGCATTAAACGGTAAGGCGTAGATTCATCAAATAAAGCAATAACAAAATAATCTAGGTCTGTTTGTAGAATTCAAAGAATTAACACATGCTCATACATTATGTTTCTGGTGCTTTGTTTGACGGATGATGCTTTGATGCTATTAGCCGTATAATGTAACAATAAAAAAATCAATCATGAATGGCATGTGCAAAAAAAAAATCCCCTCGAACAGGAATCGAACTCGAGTCTACTGATTACCTCTCCGACACCTAACTAATAGGCCAAATCGACAGACGAAACAAGCCAAGCTGTAGCTCTATTATTCAGTTGACTTCATCGAGTTGAATTCGCTGCTAGATCCCCCGGCAGAAAATGCTCATTATGCCTTCATTGATTGTGCTCTGTTCGCCTCTAGTGAACAAATTAAAGTAAAAATGCGTTTTAAAATTGATTAAAGTGAAAAATCAAAAATTTTATGATGTTGAAAATTGAGAAACAATGTGTAGATCATGTTGCAGTGCGAACATTTCAGATCAAGGTGATTTAAAGGTCATAAAAGCTTATTTGGTGGTGCTCAAAAATTATAATATTTTCGTCACTTGAGAACCTAGCTGGTTATTATTTAATATTTCTGTAAAGATGAAAAGGATATTTCTTTTTTTGGTGAAAAATTAATACTATGGGTAGTACGAAACAAGTCTTTATGAAAATTTGTTTAAGAAAATACGTACTTATGTAGAAAAAAGGAGTGCTTATTATGCCCCGGGTGCTCGTTATGCCCTCATCTCCCCTACATTTCAACAGTGTCCAAGCCTCAAAAAATGATTTATGGATTATATGCCTTTTTATGATGTTCGTTCACATTACATATTCATTAAATGGCGGACATGTCTCAAAGAAGGCTATTTGAGGAACTTTTTGGAACTCCAAGTCCATAGAAGGGCATTTGTGACCCCATTTGTAACTTTTACACTGAACGGATGCAATTGACATGTCACAAAAAAGGCTATTTGAAGAACTTTTTGGAACTTTAATTCCCGAAAAGCCTAATTGAGTCCCAATTTATAACTTTTATACTGAGTGATGCGATTGTCGTTTCACAAAAACGCTATCTGAGGAACTTTTTGTAACTTTCATGCTCACTTTCGAGAGAATTCGGTACCAATTCCCTCTGGAACTTCTAATCAGCGATATTCGAACTTTGGAGGCACGAGTTTAAGTTGATATAGGACTTTTGGTTGCTTGGGTAAAATTCAATAACAGAATAGCTGGTAGAATTTTTGTCATTATACGTTATTTTGAGTAAGAATATACTATAGTATAGTATAGCATAGTATAGCATAGTATAGTATAGTATAGTATAGTATAGTATAGTATAGTATAGTATAGTATAGTATAGTATAGTATAGTATAGTATAGTATAGTATAGTATAGTTTAGTATAGTATAGTATAGTATAGTATAGTATAGTATAGTATAGTATAGTATAGTATAGTATAGTATAGTATAGTATAGTATAGTATAGTATAGTATAGTATAGTATAGTATAGTATAGTATAGTATAGTATAGTATAGTATAGTATAGTATAGTATAGTATAGTATAGTATAGTATAGTATAGTATAGTATAGTATAGTATAGTATAGTATAGTATAGTATAGTATAATTTCAAATATTACTTGATCTTAATCCTCGCTTTTATCCCAGAAAAGATATTCGATGTGATTGTAAAAAAATATTTGTTTTTAATTGTACCTTTTTTTACTGTTTTTTACTTTATTATTTCCAACCCATTTTTTAAAGATTTGAACATAAACAGTAAATTTTTTTGTTTAAATACTTAACTCCCGTTTTAATAATAAACCTATAAAGCCACTTGCCCATTGTTTTCCTCCAAGCAGCGATGAAACGACGGAAGTTTCAATTAATTAGCATTTGAATGAAAGACACACTTTAGTTCACTTGCTTTCAAACAGTAGCCAAACACAAGACCCCACAGAAGCTATTGAAATGCACCAAAAATGCCACCATGTTTGACGATGTGCTGCCAGCTTGATTGCCCCCAGCAGCGATCCAAACCCGTAATTGGTGAGTAAATTTCATGTATAATGAGAAATTAATTGACTTCGTCTCGTAGCACCATGGATGATGGTGAAACCCATAAAATCAAAGAGAAAACCCATGTCTTTTCCCTTTATTGCACCCGTTCTCAAATCAGCACGTCACGTAGAAATTCACTAATCTTGCCTTGTATCCAGGCAAGAGCTCTTCTCACTTCGCATCAGAAGCAGCAGCGTCAAAAGTAGCAAAAGTAGGTAGCAGCAGCCGGATCAACATGACTGCTGCAGAGTGAAAGTCAGGGAACAGCCTCAACAATGAAGCCAAGATTTAATTGACTTTTATTTATCGATATCCATTAGGAAATGGCTCACGTATCTCATGGTTTCGTGCTTTTGGTGCTAGTTTTCATCATCAGCAGGGCGGCCTATGGATGGAAGAACCAGTGCTTCTTTCTATACTTTAGAAACTGACCGACACGACTGCTCAAAAGACGATCAACTTTTCATCCTGCTTTGAGGAATTGAGAGATCATCGGACACGAGAATGCCAATGTATGAAATCAATCGCCACCCATCATGTTCCTGTGAAACATTGGTTCCTGCTGGCTTTGCTGCAAGACTTTCAATTTTCATTTAAGGAAACAGTCCAAAAATAATTTAAATAAAATTCTTAATTTTTTTTAACTGCAGAAAAAGCGCTTTGTAGTTGCGAAAGCAAGGCGGAAATATGTATATGCAGGACAAGTTTTACAAAAGTTATCTAAGATAATCAGGATGGCATTAAGTTCCTTTCTTAAGGCAAAAAGACGCCTCCTCGTTGAACCGTACTCGTATCAGAGCTTCGATTGTCGCGATAAATGTTGTAATTCGATGATAGTTTACTGTTGCAAAAAATTTCGTTGATTCAAGTTTCAGAGATCATAACACAGTTGATTTACGATTGAATTTAAAAAATAGTTCCTTCTGTGCATTAAGATGTTTTTCCACACCACCATAAGAAATGCAAACAAATATGATGTTTACGTATAGCTTATGCCATCGAATGCAGCATTTTACCCCTGCGAAAACTTCAGTTTCCCCCATTTCTAGGAAAAACAACATCGCTGTTCCTGTTCTTCACCCAGTGACACTTGCCTGAGCCGGCCGGCTGGTTTGTCCTTTGATCCGTGAGCCCTTTTAACAGCCGTTTGATCAGGCAGGGGCACTGCACTTGTCTATCAAAACAAAACTTAACCTGGGCTACTTTTTTTCTTTCCTTCTTGCGAACCAAGCTAGGGAAAAACAGCCAAACCTACCCATCAACATCGATGAACGACGACGACGACGACGAATGCAGGCAGAGAAAACGCTTTCCGCACCCTTCGATGTCTGTGGTGTTTATACACTCGTACTTCCACATGCCTCATCCACCTTCATAGATCGTCAAATGTAGCGTCCCATTAAAGAACCCGTCGACGTCGTCCTTCGTTCATTCGTTCGTTTCCTTCGAACGGTCATCTTCAAACATCGCTCTCGAGTGCAAAGAAAACAGTGCGCCATAATCATCACTATCATCGCCGTCATTCGATTCGCCTGAAGGAAAAACAACCCCACAATATGTAGCAATCAAAACATTTTCCCTCCCTCGTTGAAACTTCGTTGTATGGAGTTATTTTTTGCTTCCCCTTTTAGGACGAGGGCAGAGGAAAACAAACGGAAGTGCTCGATGATTGCCGAGGAGCCACCTCATTCACACCCACTGACTGGTTATCCAGGCTGTTGCCGACTTTTCCAATACCGGGAGAACTTGAGAGAGCAGCCAGACTGTTTTGTTTGTTTTTCTCTCTCCAGGAAGAGAAACCATAAGGGCGCGCCTTTTGCGGTTGAGCAGAGATGCCATGTTCTGTGATGGAATTTGAAGGATCAACTGTTTATCAGGAGGTGTTCATGATATCGGTACAATTTTCTCATTATAATAAAATAAAATCAAATGTTCAGAATATCTGTTAATGTTGAAATTGAGTGTTTTGTCATTTGCATACAATTTGGTTGTTCGAAAAATTCATTAAAAACCATAAGGCCGGAACAAATTTTAATTCCTTCATCGCAAGGGGGATGGGGGGGGGGGGATAATTAAAAAAAAATGCAAAAAACTTATAAACTGAAATAAGTTACACGAAAGCTTGTATGCAATAAAATTGCATACTTTATCATTGCACAAAACCTATAATTCAAGTAGTTTTTTATCGAAAAATTCAAAAAACCAAGAATACAAAAGGTGATAAAACTCACATCTTTCACAATTTGTATTTTGCTCTGGTAATCTTTCGGATGTTTGATAACTTTTTCGAAATTTCCACAAAATACTGTCAACTTTATTTATTCCCCTCTCCAGGTTTTTGGACATTTGTTCCGGCCTTATGAGAAAAAGATACAATATCAAAAGTTATCGAAGAAAAAAAGCAAAGTGGTTCACATTACTCCACTTTCCCCAAATATATTCAATATTTCAAGATTTCGAATCTTGAATTTTGAAATCTCAGACTTTAAATGTTTTTAATCACTCCACAGCTTGTTGTGAAAAATTTTCTAAATCAAATGCTGTTCGCTCATTTTCATGCTTTAAACCTCTTATTCGTCTGTTATTACAAAAATCGAAATGTCTTTTACAAAAATTCATCTAGCATGCACCGATACAGTCCATAAAAGCTTAATGATGTAGGTTCATATGTTACATTGTTGCAACGATAAAACAAAAAAGAAAGACTTTACTTTTCATACCAGACATATTCATCGCAGAAAACATTTTTAATTCAAAGGAAAACTTGACACAATAAGTTCGATAACAAACGCATTATAATCAGATATCCGGCAAAAATGCTTATCAGTGTATTTTTGAGAAAGTTTGGAAATTGAAGTTTGAATTGTATTTCATGAACCGCTGAGATACCTTTTCGTACATAATGAATTTATCAAAAAAAGACTATATTTTATGAGAGAGGGTACATGCGAACGATTATTTGGCATAACTCGAAAACAATCAAATAAGTGGAACCTGATATGGTGTGTGACATTATTTATATCAGTGGTTTTCAAAATGGTCCCAACCGCCCTTTGAGGGCGTTGAGAGCTTCCAGGAGGGCGATGAGCTCAATTTTGAAATTTGGGGGGGCATTGAAAGGACCTAGTGGGTCGAAAGAACCGGTTAGGTCGTTATTCACATTTTTAAAAATCACGAAACTGAAGTGTTTTGACTCTCGTGTTAGCATTGTCTTGTTCATTAGGATTCAGAACAAGGTTCTGAAAATGATTTTGCGGCTTCCACCTTGGCACAGCACCGAAGATCTTCATCGGATTGCAGGCATAGAATCGATCGGAGAGATGGCCAACAAAATCATCTCCAACTTCAGAGGCAAATCGATGCAGTCTTCCATCGCAGAGATTCGTTCTCTTTACAATTAAGTTAGTTTTTAGGATTTAGGATTAAGTTTATACATCTTTTTTTTTTGCTTAACAGGATATTCTCCTATAAATCAATTTATTTATTGCTAAAGCAAATTTAAATCAAATGAACAATGTTTAATATTAACTGTATCAAAGAGTTGAACTGATCATAATTGATCTGAACACTTTAATTTAACTTTAATAATGTAACTTAAATGTAATGATTAAAAGACTAATAAAGACATATTAAAAAAAAAAAAAAATGTCTTGTTCATTAAGGACACACTACAAAAAAAATCTGTAAAATCACATCACATGTTATGTTAATAAAAAGAACCATCATATATGACGGAATTTTCAGTCCTAGATGGAAATTAAATTTTGCTATGTGTAAAATAAAAATTGATGTTAAATTTAGAATCGTGTAAAATAAAAATGATGTAAATTATAAAATAACTGAATATTGAAAGAAAAATAATCCAATAGGAATTTGTTTTGTTTTTGTTTCATTGTTATTATGATTTAATAATGGAATTTTCTATTTTCATAATAAAAAATAAGATCTTTCTATAATAATTATTATTAATTTTATTAAGTAGCAATTTTTTCTATCTCACAAATATTTTTTGTTAAGAGTTACATTCTCACTTTTATTTTCTTCCTCGAAGTACCGGATCCAACATTTAGTAACGTCGCTTCTAGAATTCTTTCCTGCTTCTCGAAGATCTCCAGGAACCAGCAAGATCGATTAATTTAATCGCGGGAAAACTGCTTCAATAAAATACTTTTGGGCACGACTTGACGCAACTTTTTGTTGACATTTGTGTGTTCCTGTTTTCGACAACTCTTCCGAGTCACGAATAGCGATGGCCAACAAAACCCGCAGCTCGAAGCGCCAACAGTAAGTCGCATTAATGGCGTCAACTCGGAAGCGCCCTCGCTGGCTGAAATAGAAGCGGCAATCAAAAACATGAAATCCAACAAAGCACCTGGGATCGATTGCATCCCTGCTGAAATGCTGAAAGCCGACCCTGCCTTGTCAGCACAAATGTTGCACCGTCTTTTCACTGACATTTGGGATACTGCAACATTTCCGACTGACTGGATGCAGGGTATCCTTGTAAAGGTCCCGAAGAAAGGAGACCTGACAGAGTGCGGTAACTGGCGAGGCATAACGTTGATCTGTACAACCCTCAAAGTACTCTGCAAAGTGATTCTGAACAGGATCCAGGAGAAAATAGACGCTACACTCCGACGGCAACAAGCTGGATTCCGATCTCGACGATCATGTGTGGACCACATCACAACGCTACGAATCATACTGGAACAAATCAACGAATTCCAGGACTCTCTTCTGCTGGTGTTCGTTGATTTCGAAAAAGCATTCGACCGACTTAACCATGAAAACATCTGGGCGGCTCTAAGGCGACGAGGGGTCCCAGAGAAACTAGTCCATCTCATCGAAGCACAATACGAGGCATTTTCGTGCAAGGTCTTGCACGATGGTGTCTTGTCCGAACCAATCCCGGTAACTGCTGGAGTGATACAAGGATGTATCTTATCACCGCTACTTTTCCTCATCGTAATGGATGAGATTCTGACTGGATCGATCGACTGTGCACCGAACCGAGGATTGCCGTGGAATCCTTTAACAATGGAGCAACTGAACGACCTTGACCTGGCTGATGATATTGTTTTGCTCGCCCAAACACAACAGGACATGCAGAGCAAACTCGACGACCTCACCGAAAGTTCCAAGGCAGCAGGTCTCAAAGTCAATGTCGGAAAGACCAAGTCAATGGAGATCAACACAGGAAATCCCTCCAGTTTCATGGTAGCTGGGCAACAAGTTGAGAAAGTGGAGTGCTTGGAGTGGTGGTACCAGGAAAGACATCGAAATCCGGATCAGAAAGGCCCGATTTGCGTTTGCGAGTCTCCGAAACATCTGGCGGTCACGTCAGATCTCTCTACGAACAAAAATCCGAATCTTCAACTCAAACGTCAAATCCGTATTGCTGTACGGGTGCGAAACTTGGTGCACATATGCGGTAACGACGCGAAAACTGCAAGTATTTGTAAACCGCTGCCTGCGGAACATCATCCGCGCTTGGTGGCCTGGCAACTGGATCTCGAATGAGGAACTACATCACCGGTGTCATCAAAGGGCGCTAGAAATTGAGATTCGGGAACGTAAGTGGAGATGGATTGGGCACACGCTGCGAAAAGATGAAAACGAGATTTGTAGAGAGGCGCTAGATTGGAATCCAGAAGGTCATCGAAGAAGAGGCAGGCCAGAAACTCGTGGCGGCGAAGCCTAGCCGCTGAAATCCGAACTGTCGACGAGAATCTTGACTGGGACCAGGTGAAGACGCTGGCTCCGGATCGTCAACAGTGGAGGTCTTTTACCACGGCCCTATGCACCGGAGGATCGGCGCGGGATCATTAAGTAAGTAAGTAAGTGTTTTCGACAGTCTGTATTTTTACATGACATCATAGCGTTCAGTGTATTATCATATTAATTAAATAAATTCAAATGACATGTCCTATAACATTCCATGTCGTGTTATTTTAAGAAATTTCTAATTCATTGCTGTTAAGAACTTTGTGTGACCCAAAAAATGTTGTAAAATTACATCACATATGATGTAACGATAATAAAGCATCACATATGATGGAATTTTCAGTGCACTTCAGTACACTTCAACAGGCGTGTAAAATATGAAAGACATGTAAAATATTTATGACGTGTAATATTTAATTCGCACTGAAAATTCCGTAATATGTTATGCTTCTTTTTATTTACATCATATGTGATGTAAATTTACATCCAATAATCGCGTTCTGTGTCAAGTAATGTTTGTGTCATTAGAATTCAGTGCTGTTAAGGGTTCAACTTTTTTATTTTGTAAATTTACATCA
The DNA here is from genome assembly GCF_029784155.1 of Uranotaenia lowii. Lineage (NCBI taxonomy): Eukaryota > Metazoa > Arthropoda > Insecta > Diptera > Culicidae > Uranotaenia > Uranotaenia lowii. Next base: position 12,435 of record NW_026597699.1, read on the forward strand.
ATAAATAGCGTTCCACGTCATGTAATGGTTAAGGTTTTCTATTTCAGTGTTGTTTCAGATTTTGTTTCCGTGTAGATAGAACTAAGTAAGCGAGTGAAGACAAAAAGGCAAGTTTTTTTTGACAGACAGATTGCAGGACGGATGTATTCTGGTTTAACTCTTCTTTGGTGTGAACGAGGACCCTAGAGAAACAACGTAGATTTGAAATTACATCGACAAAGTTCGATACAAAACAATGAAATTACGTTACAGAACTAAACATCAGGTTCAAGACTGAAATATCTATAATTTCACAGAGCTGCAGGCTAATTTTTGCACCGGTATCCCGAAAAAAATTTTTCTAAAAATGTATCTAATTTCTACATGTTGATCGGGTTTTGTAAGATTATTTTGAGCTATACTAAAAAGTTTAAGAGGTTGTATATCAGACACAACCACAAAGTTTGCGTAGAATTACGATATATTTTTTTCCATTTAACAAAAATTTATATAATTATTTATAACAAATATGTAGCATTCGATAAATTTTGACTTTTATATTTTTTCTTGTTATCAATAGTGCCGTTTCAAGTCAGCCCTCACCCCTTTACACAACAACATGTAAACCAAATAAGCACCAGCTCCACCGCCGACTTCCTAAGCATTGCAACACTATCGCAAAAGCGATAGAGCCAAGCAAGTTGAACTTGCAAGTGTTTAGTTCAAAAGTTGCCGAGCAACTAATCGAATTCGCTCAAATTTTTATTTTATATTCCGAAAATATCTTAGCGCACGCAAAATGAAGGTAAAGTTCAAAGCATAATAACGAAAAAGGGTTGAAAACACATGCGAGTATCGACGCACAAAAGCTTGCTTTGATCCATTGGGTTTTCTTCCGGATCAATTTAAAGTACACTGCCGGCCAAAAACCATGAAAACATACTTATCAAAGCACATCGTTAAGCTTTGAGCAATAGATAGCCTTGTACTTCAATTATCAAAATAGCTACTTAGACTGATGCACATAAACATTCGACGCTTTAGTGTTTTGTTGAAATGTTCGTCCTTTTAGCATAGTCTATCCTTCTTATGGAAGAAAAATTGAGTATAGGAAATTTTATGCCCTTATATAGAGAACATTTCCCAGAATCTATTCACATCACCAACTTTTCTGAATTAATGTAATAAGATGCGATGAGTTAGCATGTGTCGAAAACTTTTGTCCATCAGTGTAATTTATCGATCAAAAGTTTGGAATCACCCCGAAGTATGGTGAATCGGTCAAAAGTTTGTTATCGGTCTTCAAAAATATGCAACTTTATATCATCTTATCCCTGATATCAAACAACTGTATTGCTAATCTATTAAGCTTACTTGTTGGAAATTTGTTAAAATAAATTTGTGCTTCATGAAAACTTCAAGTAAAGATTGATTAATTCTCGATAATTTTTACCGACTCTAAAAAAGCCTGGAGTTTTTATCACCTAAAGCTCTTACGAGTTTATGCGAATCTGTAAGGCTTAGTATAAAATTATTGCCAAATACATACAAAGAAAAGATATTGCAATGTGCCATAAATTTGCTGAGATATGGCATCCAAAAATTGTTTCCAAACTTTTGGCCGGGCAGTGTAGGTACATCAACTACTCTAGGAAAGCATGCCTCTCCGACCACACGGGAGAATGCCCAAAAACCAAATGAAACCGTGGCGGCGAAATCATTGCCCTTTTATAACTTCGGATCTAGTGCAGTTTGGGTCGACGATCGAGGTTTTTCGCTCGGGTGTTTTGCGCACCAATTTGTATTTGCGCGTTATTAGTATTGGTGTACCAACACACAACCGATTCGAATTATTCTTCGGAAAAGATGTCCTTTAATTGGAACGTTTTCGTGACGCGAGATTCGTTCGCGATTTCAATTTGTACCCCTATAATGTTCCCGTAAGACGTAATTCTACGTCAAAAAAGTTTAATTTCGGATGGCAATGCTTGATAATTTTTTAAATGTACTGCCTCAAAAATATGCTAAATAGAAAAAAAAACATTTGAAAACATCGGTGTAAATGGCGTCATCTTTGGTTTGGTGATAGATTTTTTGAAAAAAACATAAATGATCTTTTTATAGGTAGAGAAATTTCATTTTATGTTCTTAATTGTTTCATCTTTATTTCAATCATTTCTAAAAATCAATTGTGCCATAAATATGGATAAACTTTTAATCTATTCGCTCATCACTAACATTGCTATTATTAAGGTATAAAAATTTTATTTGAACTTTAATACTCGTGAGTGCTGTAGATATAACTTTTAACTGGACTCAAATTCAGATATCAAGATATAATACTATTTTCCACGTTATTTAACCGGCTTGACAATAACTAATTTTTATTCAATAATGCGAAGTAGTGGGTGAATATATAATTTTGATTACCAGATTTAGGATGTATGATTTGATATCAAAACAAACTAACCAATCAGTTTAAGTTATTGTCCAGGAAACATACATAGAATTAAATGTACCAAGAATTGAATGTTTTGTGGAGTGTGACGCAATATAAAATTATATATAGATTAAATATGAAGATTGATTTGAAATTATTAAATCAAAATCGTTCTACCATTTTGACCTCATATAAATTTGAATGAATTTTGAGTTAAGTCACATAACATTAACATCATCTCATAACATCTTTTTCACGTTGCCTCTTTAAAGAAAGTTTCATTTGCTCCCCTGAAGATGACATCCTCGTCATCGGTGACTTCAACATACCTGGCTTGAAGTGGTGCTTTTCACAAGGTGGCTTTCTGTGTCCAGATCCTGCGCGTTCTTCTTTCACGGCACCCTGCAGCGTCTACTTAGATGCCTTAAGCACAGCGACTCTACATCAGATAAATAACATTGAAAACGAGAACGGCAGGATGCTTGACCTCTGCTTTATTAACGAAGGGTTCAGGATTCCGACGATCGATTTCGATTTAGCTCCCGCTTCACTCGTCCAAGCTGTCCTACATCACCCAGCTCTAGTGGTCCTACTCGGTGCCGCTGCTACCAGAATTATCTTCATCGGCTACAGCGAAACTTCAAGACCAGTCCGAAAAATATTTGGAATCACGTAAAAAATCAGCGGAAAGAAACAGGGCTCCCGTCCCACATGTTTCTGGACAACAACACAGCTGATTCCGACCCCGAAATTTGTGAGCTCTTCGCCGGGAAGTTCTCAAGCGTCTTTACAACTAAGGGCATTCCTTCAGAGCAACTAGCCAGGGCTGTCCAGAATATTTTGCCTCTAGGTTCATATTTGAATGAATTCCTAATTGAAGATGCAGCCATCTTGAAAGCAACAGCACCGTTGAAAAAATCAATCTCTACGGGCCCGGACGGTATACCAGCAACATTTTTAAAGCGTTTTATGCCACTTTTGCTGATTCCCATCGAATATATTTTTCAATCATCGCTAGACAACGCAATTTTTCCCTCACTGTGGAAAGGAACTCATATGTTTCCTGTCCACAAAAAAGGGGACAAGCGAGATGTTAGCAACTACCGTGGGATATCAGCTCTATGCTGGTTGTTATGGATCCTGTTTTCTCGTTCTGCAAGCCTCACATTTCCAAGGACCAGCATGGATTCGTGCCTAAACGATTCACAACTACCAACTCACTGAGCTTCACATCTTTCGTTCAAGACTGCTTTGCCAGGAAGACCCAAATTGACGCCATTTGCACTGATCTCTCTGCTGCGTTCGACAAGGTGAACCATGATATTGCTATTGCAAAGCTCGGACGCTTAGGATGTATCTCTACTGGATTAGTTCCGGCGTTATTTAACGGGACGGAAATTATCCGTTCGAGCTGGTGAATCCTTTTCCAGGCAATTCCCTGCCCCCTCAGGTGTGCCCAAAGGAAGCCATTTAGGACCGATAATTTTCGTAATCTACTTCAATGACGCACTCTCTGCTTCTTGACGGCACAAAACTCGCTTATGCTGATGACCTGAAACTTTTTTCACACCATGAACAACCAAGACGACATCGACTTTTTACAGCAGCAATTTTCCGGTTATATTATTTTCCCGTAAACGGCACACTCTTCATGCTGAGTACATCCTTGGAAGCGATACCATCACCCGAGTCGAACACATCAACGATCTAGGAGTTATCCTCGATCAACGGCTGGAGTTCAAGACTCACACGAACTGTGTTGTTGACAAAGCTTCTAGAGACCTATTGTTGACAAAGCAGCAACATTGATTTTGGAAAGATGGCTCTACGGAGATAGCTGTCCTAGAATTAGTGAATAGTGTGTCACACAACTTAAACAGGAAGAAGGAGATACCGGCTACCTTGTTCCTGGATCTTTCGAAGGCCTTCGATACAATAGATCATTGTTTGCTATTGAAAAAAAATAGAATCGTACGGTATTAGAGGAGTAGTCAACGATTTTATGCGAAGCTATCTGCACAATCGCCAACAAGTTGTCAAGATAAACGATACTTTAAGCTCAAAATTACCGATAACCATAGGTGTTCAAGGTAGCAATTTAGGGCCTTTACTGTTTCTCATCTACCTGAATGACCTATCGAAACTCGACTGTGTGGTATCCCAAAACTGTTTGCTGATGACACGGTGCTAGAGTATTCCAATAAGGATATGGAAACAACAGTGAAATGAAGAAAGATCTTGATGTTGTAGATAGCTACCCTTCAGAATAATCTGTTATCGCTTAACACTGCTAAAACAAAATTTATAATGTGTCGTGGAATCAAAACCAAACTTCCGTTACATTCACCCTTAATTCACAAACAAAACGAAATAGAAGAAGTTTCCAATTTTAAATACTTAGGAGTTCACCTAGATCAGCGGTCGGCAACCTTTTGAGACAGAAGAGCCAAAAATTGCAAATTAAGGAAATTTCGAAGTGTGAAAGAGCCGCACTTTTTTTTATCCTTACTACAAATAATGGTGATCGCTAAGATGCATTGCATTCTGATATGAACTCAGTTTTATTATCCTTTTTCACATCGCCACAGATTTTCGTTGTTTTAATGGCAAACGGAAGCGATTTTCTTTCTTCTGAATCAATACATTTTCAAAACGAGTACAGCTTAGTAACGTTAAATTATGGAGATTTGCTATTGTAACCTGATAAAATTTATCATTTCAAACTTAGGTGCAATTCTTTCACCTATTCCCATATAAAAAATATACTTTCGATGTATTCTGTTGAATTATTAAAAAGATGCATTGAAAATTTTATATCATAAAAATGCACACTACATGAGGTAAATTAATTTAAAAAAAACTTAACGAGGGTTTGTCACTTTTATTTTTTTCTTCAAATAAGGCGTTTTTGTAATACGCCTAATTTTTTTTTGGTTTGAACATCCGTTAAATTTGTTTGTTATGCGCATTTGTTTGTTATGCGCATAAAACTATCATTTCAAGTAGATAAATATTTTCGGGCCTTATAAAAAATAAACCATCAAATTTTAATTCATGAATGCTCATTTAATGGATTTTGGAAAAAATAAAAATTTACAAAATTTAACGATTGGTCGGGAGATGTAGTCAGATAATACGGTTATTAAATTTATTTTAATTTTTTTTATTACAAGCATTCCGATTCAGCTTTCTAGTTCTCATTTTGATTTCTGGTAAAATAAAAATAAGGTTTCAAAAATTATATTTTTCGATAACGAAAATTTTAGTTTAAATTCTCAATCCTGTTTAAAAATCGTAAACCTTTCAAGTTGATTCTTCTCCATACAAACGAAATCTTAAAAATAATGTCTAAACCTCTGAGTCTCAAATATATCATGTTCTATGAATAGTTATCACAAATTCATATTTTAAATTTGGCCAAAAATGTTGACCGACTACAATTATATAAGATTCGTTGTGTGATAAATTCATTTTAATATTTCAATATTCCAAAACAAAACAATTTCAAATGTTTCAAACAATTAAACAATTTTTATTTAAATACTTTTAATTCTTGACAGAAATGCTGTTTTTCAGTGTATCTTCGATTTTTTTTTTAATCATCACGAATACATTCATCCGATGATGTAGAAATATGCTGAGGTCTAATGAAAGTTTTGATAGCTATCTCGCATCTTCGTGTACAATATTAAATCCTACATAAAAAAAGAAATCTAAATTTGGCTTGCATTGCTGTATTTCATTTTTCAACGAACCAATTTTTTAAACTCAAATTTTAGTTTTTTTAAGTTATTTTGATCATCACTTCATAGAACAAACCAAAACCAAAATGCATATAAAGACTCAGAAATCAAAATCAGCTTTTAAAACAGTCATGGCATTTTATAAATGATTGCAGATCATGTTTTTACAATTATTTTTAAGTTTAGAATCAAAAAAGGATGTTAAAGTTGTAAGAAGATATATTAAAGTTTATAGAAGAAAATGGTTCTTACCAAATAAACTTGCTCCTTCGAATAAATACCTAAAAATATTCATATTATGTATGAAATTCTAAATTTAGACCAAACACTCAAACACAAAAATATTTTTTAACAAACTTGAAAAATTTTTCCACTTGAACTCATGTTCAAAATAAAAACGAAGAACTTGAATTTTTGAAAATTTGTGAAATGCTTTCATGGATTTGAAAAGGAACATTGAGGAAGGGAATTTAATATTTGAAAAATTTAAAAACAAAAAGTTTTAAGAAAGTAATTTTAATGCACATAACAGTATTCAAAGCATTATTGAAATCATCATCTGATGTTCATATTTGATCAGAACGGTGGTAAAGCAAACTTATTTTTAAAATATTCATTCCAAGAAAAACAAACTCAATTTCATAATCTCAACAGTGAGGACTTTATTTGACGATTTAAAAATGCTCGCCAATTCAACGGAAAACTTCCCATACTACCGAAGAAAAATTTCTCCAGGCTTCCATATGCTATTTCTGACTTTATGCAGAACGTTAACTGATTTCTAAATCTCACCTTGGTTGCAAACTGACAAGATGCTGTTAATTTGTTTTAAAGTTTTTTTTTCGGTTTCATTTTTAATCCTGGAAAATAATATCTGAAGGAAAACTTATGTTGCGTCCGTTTACTCTGGAAAATTTCGAGGATTTTCAAAATTTTTACACATTGAGCTATAGAGCCGCAGTTATACATCCAAGAGCCGCATGCGGCTCGCGAGCCGCTGGTGGCCGACCTATGACCTAGATCATCGTTTATCGTGCAAGCCCCATATAGCGTACATAATAAAAAATTGTGCTCCAATCTGCGGAATCATACGGAAGTTTTCGTACTTCATGTCTAGACATATTTTACAGAAGCTTTATCATAGTTTTGTACAAAGTCGATATACAAACGCTATCAGTGCCTGGGGACACACCAATGTATCTAACTTATCAACGTTGAAAGTTCAGCAAAATAGATGTATGAAAGCAATTTTTAAACTTCCTGACATGTATCCTAGCTTAGAATTATACAAATTATCAGAACACAATATCTTGCCAATCAGTTGCTTAAGAGATCTACAAACATTATTGATAATGCATAGAATAGTAAAAATCAAGAATATCCACCACAATTTTTTAATATGCAACACGTAACACACAATTATAACACTAGGTTTATCGATAGATTGTGTGTAGAAAATGCTTCAACTGGAATCGGAGATAGAAGACTGGCCACAACAGGCCCCGTTTCATCTGCCAAGCTACGAAATTCGTTGCCGCCTCATAGACTTGGATACGCTTCAAGTTCGTAGGAACGCTACTCGAGCTCTGGTTGTGGCTGACTTGCTAACATCGAGAATAGACTCTCCCACACTGCTGGAGGCTGTCCTTCTCAGTGTAGGACCACGATGATTAAGAAAAACCAGCATTTGCAGCTCTGCGTTCCCATTCGTCTGAACAACTATGGAGCCAACAGCGCTTTTGTCGGAATCTCAAAAACTTTTAATGGTTTTTCTGAGCATTTTGACTTTGACGTTTCGAGAAATGTGTTCCGAAGGAAAATATTAGACGTGTCCAGAACTGTGTCGAGTGGATTTTGATTTTGATAAGTTATTTAGGATTAAGTTATCATTTGGATCAACATGTGATCCGTTGATTTTTTATACAAATAAACAAATAAACTAATAATTTTTATTTTTATTTCAGATGGAGCTTGATGTCTAATAGTTGGTGAAAAGCAGCCAACCCACTCGACGATAATATAAATATATTAAATTTTGCCATACAAATTTTAATAAATCTCGCTCAAGAAAAATTTACAATTAAATTTTTTTTCTAATTATGGCTATCATAGGGTTTAAAATTAAAATTGAAATTGTAATTCTTTTTAGAATCCATAAATTTCCGTTTTTTTTTGTAAAAGAAAATGCTGATTTCTAGCAATTGAGATAGTTAAATTTTCCAGCAATTGTAATTTCTGGAAATTTTGCTTGAAAGCCAGCGGGACAAAATCCAGCAAAATACAATTTACTGTGTATATTCATCAAATATAGAACAGTGATTTGTAATATTATAAAAAAATCCGTTATTGACAGTTCGATAAATTGCTTGCTTACTGATCAAATTAGTAAGTTAGTTCGGTACTACAAATAATCTCGTCATGCTTGGATGGCAACTCTGAAAGTTAACATCCTCAAAATTCTTTTATTTAGAGAAACTTATCCCGATAACGATATCAGCTGTGGGTGGAACGCTTTTCTCTCCCGTTCCAGCCTCAGTCAGACAGAGGTTACAGATGGTGACAGGATCCAGAACAAGTTCGACTCCGAACCGGTTCATTCGAACTCGTAAGGATATCCCCGGCAATCGTCCGTCAGGCTTCGGCGAGAGAAAAACACACTCAAGGAGAGGACCACATTTTCCCGACTCCCACCGGTTGGTGGCCGCCTTTCGCCGTCGTCGTCGTCGTTGTCCTCGTCGTGTGGCTCGGATAATTCGGGAACGGAACGGAAACGCACGAACTCCGTGGTGGCGCAGTGTAACGGCCGAGATAGATGTCAGTAGTGTTTTGAAACCCGTCGTGGAAACAATGTAACAGCAGAGGCCGGTTCGGGATCTCGTGTGCGCGCGTGTGTTTTTTTCTCACTCGGTCGGTCTCTCCCCCCCTACTGGGTGCTCTGGATGCCCCATTGCCATTGCAATTGAGGAGGAAATCCCTCTGCGGTATCGCTAGTGAATTGTTGTTGTTATTGTGACCTTCCCTGTGGGTGCCGTCCAAGGAAGTGGTTAAGTGTTGGAATGCAGGGAAGGAACAGGTGCTGGTGAAGTATACAGCAAATTCCTTCACAGGTATAGCTGTACCCCCCGGAAGTTGGTTGAGGGGTTTCGAGGAAGATTCGAGGGGCTAGAGCATGTGGGTGTCGTCGTGAGGACAGTGGAATTTTTCTGGCTATTCATCGTGCAACTACATTTTTGTGCAATTTATTTGGAAGCTGAGCTGGTGCTACATCACTGCATTAAAGTGTGGAAAGTGTGGATACATTCCTAAGTATCCTTTGGGATGAGCATTTTTCCGGAATTCCAGTCAATCACCTGAGATTGCAGGATCGAGAACGTGTGCTCCATTCGGTGAAGCTCGACGATGTGATGAGTCGAATGTTATTGTGGAAAATACTTGGGACGAAAAAATCGGTATAAATTCTGCACCTATCGGAAAAAGATTAATTGTGCATGTCGTGCAACTTTCAATCAAGAAGCTAAACGTGTGTAATCAATCATAATCCTGTACACTTAAGCAGAAGAGCGTTCACCTGCTTCGCGTTAATAACATCAGCACAGAGCACAGGTATTCACCTGCGTTGGATTACACCTACTTACATAATACGACAGCTCCGAATAAACCTGGCTGAAACAGCGTTCTAGACAGCACTCTGCACTGGCTTGTCGTGGTCGTGGTGTGATAATTGGATAGGCAAAAGTGCAGTAATTGTGACTCCTCATTCAACAAAACGAGCGACCGGATCAACGACAGAATTCTTCCTCCGCCCAGTCCATTCCATTCCATTCAGTGAATAGTACAGAGTGGGAGGAAACCAAATTACGAAAAAGTTCAGTGTATAGCTGCACAAATTGAATTGCGGGTGTTTTTTTCGTCCAGCTTTTTCTGTCTACTTAGGCTCAGGCTAAGCCAAAGTCCTAGAAAAAAAACGAGAGGATCCGAAACAGGTGTCAAACGGGAAAGGTAATATCCGGGAAGTGCCGCCTGTTCTGCTGATTCCTGTCACGGAAAAAGTCATAATCATGTATTCCGGGGGTTAGCAGCAGTGTTCAACTGCCTCGAAGCCGGATGCTCAATGGTGCCAACTGAAGGTTACTAGGGGAACTAGTGCTGGGATATTCCCCAATGGGGGGCGGTGTGGTTCTTTAATAGTGGCAAACAGTGTTAGGCTTAATCGAAACCAGTAAACGCGATTTATCAATTAGTGTGTGTGTATGTCTGTTGAGGCTAGCAATCGGTGATGCACATTCCAGGACAGGGGCAGCGGCGGATTGTTCCTTCCTTCGTCCTTCTTCCCCTAAACCATCACCGTTAGTACGAGTAACTATTTGGAGTGGAAAAACAGTAGCAACCAGCTGGGATTAGAAAACAGGTAGCTAACAACATATACGTCAATTTATCACAATTAAAATGACAGCAATCGGTCGATGAGGGAAGGATTAACTAAGGAAAAAGAGTAGCAAACATACTATCCAATATGTATTTAGATATAGATTAGACGGCCTTTGATTGGGCTTGATGAAAGCAGTTGTCTAATTGCTGGAAACTGATTTATGGATGTACAAATTCAGGTTAAGACAGTTTCTTTATTGAATTAAATTTCTACATACCTATGAGATTGTTGCATTGTGCTCCCCTATGCTCCATTTCCGATCACCAAATATCAGTGTGAGATGATTTATGTTGTGCCAGCTTTTTCGTAAGAATTAATAACAGCTAATATGATCTAATTTTGCTATCGTGCCTTGAGAGCTAAATTTGTTATCACTTTACCCGAATAAAGGTGGTACAGTGAGCGAAAAAAGAATAGCACCACTATGTGTTTTGCTAGTTAAAATATGACTGATTGAAAATCAATATTGAGGCTAAATTTGGTTTCAACTGCAAGATAGTGCTGCCATCTACGACTTGAAACTGGAAAAAGTGTGGTTTACTGAACAAAATCAAAGTTTTTGATTTCCAACCTATTTTTTTCTGATTAAAAAATAATCCCGAATGTTTGTTTCATCATTTCATGTCATTTTAATGAAGAAAGTAAGAAGTTTGGTAATGAATTACAGCTCAAATATCAAATTCCTAAACGCTAGAGGAGCATCTATTAAAACCCTCTTTTAATACTGTTGAAAACCTTTGGAATTCTGATAACTCCTTTAAATGCAGTTATCTATTCAAATAATTCGTAGAAGCATTATTATTCACTTTTAGGGGAAAAGTTTCCTGAATGGGCCTATCGTGTTAAATGTGCCTACGGTCGTTTGACGAAATGGCTGACAAGACAAAAGATCTAATCAATGCATTTTGAGGGTGATACACTTTGAACATAAGGCAAGAAAGAATTTTATGAATAAAACAACTAAAAAAAATTAAATAATTCATACAAGGTTTTGATACCTTTTGATGTAATATTTTGACTTTCAAAAATTATACGTAAAGCAGCTCAAAACAAAAAAGTTGGGTGGTTTTTGTTTCTTATTCAAATGAACCTTAAAAGTAAAACAAATTTAAGCTTTTATGATAGTTTCATAATAATGGGAAAGTGGAGTAAGATAGTGTTTTTGTATGCCCTCATCATGTTTGTAAAATGCCGCTACCCTTAAATAACATATTAAATAGAATAAATAAATGATTTTTATCATTAAAACTTCGAATTTAAGCTCTAACAAACACGTTCAGAGGGAATTGAAGATCTCAAAACAGATTTGATAAAATTTTTTTTATGGATGAACTGCCTTCATACTATGGCAACGCTAACTTTTGTTTTATTCTATTAAATAATAATAGAAATATAAACTATATAAAACTTCAGCTTTGTCGTAAGAAAGAAATAAGTTTCTAGCATTTTCAATACAATTATACGGAAATACTGCAAAAAACAGTAATTTTGACTAATACTTAAATTGGCGCATTTAGCCCGCGCGGTTTGAGGTACGGCAATTTCGACAACAGTTATAATAAAATCGATTTCTCAAAACTGAAGGAGATTCCAACATTAAAATTACTCGAATGTTTAGAAAACAGATGTCTGCTAATGTTTTTATTGTTTTTGAACACACATTCGATGTAATATTTGATTAAATCAGTATTCTGCTTAATAGGCGCACATAGCCCGTTTCTCCCCTACACAGTCAATTTTTAAAAAGAATCTTGTTTTTGTTGAAAAACTCAAGTGGTGCTATTCTTATTTCGCACCCCTTTTTCACATTTTTGGTCTCCAACACCAATTGCTACGCCCAAAAAAGTAAACTTATGCATGATTTATCCGTTAAGCAATTCAGAACAAACTGTGGAAGAAAATTTTCGAAATTGTCAATCATTCATATTTTAACAAGCAAAACACAATGGTGCTATTCTTATTTCGCTCACTGTAGAATCAAAAAATTTGGGTCTCAATTTCCATATGTGGATACCATAATCATTCCTAGAGTAGGTTTTACCAAAATCTTAATAATTCCTCGTTTTACTACAATTTTAAAATAAATTTTAAAAGAGAGCACAGCGACGTCATTTTTGGTGTCGAATGAAATCAAAATTAGACATCGTTGCGCTTTTAATGCTGCTAATCGAGGTTTCAAAATTCTTTCAGTGAAACCAAAATAAGATAAATTGAGATTCCTTTTCTATAAAAAATAAAATTAGACTAATGGTGCCTATGGTTTAGCTTCAACGTTATGCACCGAATTCTTCTTAAATTTATTTTAAAAACAGACATCCTTAAAATATTGTTTCTTGTGCAATGAGAAATTAACGATACCTTACTCTCCCATATCTCAGAAATAAACACAATAAAATGCGCGCACTATGCCTGTAATGTCTAAATTCGTTCTTTTTACAGCTAAACTTGAATATGAACTTCCAACAATGTACATAATAATTATTGGGTTAGTTGCTCTACTTTGTAATTGATAGCTCATTTTGTTTACTGTCCGTTATCGACAGGGCCGGATTAAGCCATCGGGGGGCACGGGGCAATTTTTCTCGGGGAGCCCCTATGATTTGTTTTTTTTTTCAAATGCTATTCCAGAGAATACAAAACATTTTAATCGTGTAAAAGAACTGCATATGAGCTCAGTTTACAGCCTTCAAATTGCCATGTTGTCTGCACAGAAGATAGTTGACAATTTTAAACAATGAAAGCTTTGATTTGAGTTGCAAAATGCTGAATTTAATTCTTTTTTTTTTTCAATATCCTTATCACCAACTAAAATTCTATGATTAAGAAACATTACCGAACAGATATTTTAAATGATTTTCATTTCATCATTGATCATCTGGTTTGTGATTCATCGAGAAATATTTACCTCATGACAATTGGAAAGTATCATGAAGATTTGAAACATTGAATACAAAATTTAAAAAATAAACAAAATAATTAAATTAAAATTCCATAGAGATACAGATATAATAGTTTAAGAATTCAAAACTTTGAAACAGGTTATATTCAGAACCAGAATTCAGTGTCTCAAATCTAAATTGTAATTTCAAATCAAGTTTTGAGAAACAAAATATGAATTAAATAATAAAAAAAAAGAAATAAAAAGTTACATTCAGAGCCAAAACAGAAATTGCACCAAATGTGAATTTCAATTTTATATCTTTGGAACACAAAAAAATGTTTTCATTAAATGTTTATGAATATGATTCTCGTCAGATAATTTTTTTTTACCAAATCGTTATTCTAAATGTGATAAAAGTTTTATTCGATGCCCCCAAAGCCAAGGAGGTATAAGTACAAAAATGATCGCTTGAAAAAAAATCAGATTAGAGATTAAATGTTCAAAACACAGAATCAGCTATCATTGAAAAAGTCAGATAAGGAATCCAAATGAGTTTAGTACCTCAAAAAAGATCCTGAGTGTAGTGACCGTCATTATAACACAAGCACAATTTAAAAATCAATCGGCTGTAAATTACAAAACCGACTATCACTCAAATCAATGCTTAACTGAATGAATTTTCTTTTAATTCACGCTAAAGCTAATGTGTCTGTTCTGAGTAAACGAAAGTTCTTTAGCTATGGGTAAATTGTACCCATTTCTACGGGAGATAACCTTATATTATCATGATCCCTTTTTTATGAGACAATTACTCATCATTTACAGATTTCTAACCGATACATGTTTTATCTATAAATCACTAACCTCATTTCCTACACTGAGTTCTCAAAATTCAGAAAAAAAACATGAAACTGAACCTCAGTAACTGAAGAAACAACACAAGACTTGAAAATCTCAATAAATTGAATCTGGTAAAAGATAAGATTAAAAAAAAATTAAATATTCGTGTTAAGAGAATCACTCAATGATATTTGCAACTTAACTATGAGATCATTTTTATAATAATTCGAGAATGATCATTTGGAAAATGCTGTGCTGACTTCAGGATATTGACTTCAGTAGATGATAAAATTTTGATTAAATCAGTTGAAAATGTTTCATTGCGAATTTCAAGTCTAAGACCGAAATTGCGATAGACAGTCAATAAAGAAAATCTGTACTGTTGATTGGTCCATTTAAGACAACTACATTTTTTTTAAAGAATTTATTTTCAAAAATTGGGAGGGAAAAGGGTTGAGAATTTATAAACCACCGGAAATTTCAATAATAATGATCGAAAAGTGAAAAGTTATAATAATAATACGCGGTATTCACCCGGATACTGCGCGGGTAAGATTCTGAAATGTTTATCCTAAAGTTTTTCTGTTCTCTCTTAGCACAATGAGACAGTTTTCGCGAAATAAGCTCCTAGTTTAGTGCAGTAAGCATTACTTGGAAAGTTAAAATAATAATAAACATTATCATTGTGGAAGACGTTTGTATGCAATGAAAATGAGGAGATGTTTTTCTAAATTTTTCCTGTTCTGTACAGAATATTTCGACTGACATTTTTCGATAGAGAAAATAAAAATTTGAGGTGTTTTGCCTCATGTTCTTCTTAATTTTTGTTACGAATTCGTTTCACAATTTAATTTTTAAAATTCAATACCGAGATTAGATATATTAGAACTTCTTCACTGCTAACTCTAGGGGGCCCCCTTAACTTATTCAAGAAAAAAAACTATTCTAGATATTATTTCCCGGGGGCCCTTTTAGTTGATATATTTCAAATTTTCATTCCAATTTTTTAATTTTTTCATAGATTTGTAGAAATTGAAGTAGTATGATTAAAGGAATGTTAAAACTTTTTTTCCTTCGGGGGGCCCCCCTGAGCCGGGGGCCCGGAGCAATTGCTCCCTTTGCCTCCCCCCCCCCCTTAATCCAGCCTTGGTTATCGATGACTGTTGTAGTGAAAAATGGTTGAGATTTGCCAACAATTACTTTTTGAATTTGTATATGCGGGAGATTTTTTCAAAGTATCATGATTGTCAATATTCTGATTCTGTGCCGTGAAAGTCAGATTTTTCAAAACTTTTGGTTTTCACTGACTTCGAAAGCCTTAGAAAAGAGTATTCACGTTTGCTTATTTCCAATTCTAAGATCTTTACTAACCGATTTTACATTTATTTGATTTTTGTGATGATCCTGTAAAGTTTTGGTTAGATTTCGTCAGCTCAGCTGCAGTCACCTAAAATATTGATAAGTCGAGGTATTGGTGTGAAAAATTTACTGATATAATAAATGAAAAAGTGTTCGTTTACTGGAGGGAGATACAAAGAATAAAGTAGGAGTATTTCTTACAAACAGCTTTAATTTTTTTAAATTTTTCATTAATTGTCATAAGATGCGCTTCATTTGTTTCTCAGAAAGTTTTTTGATCAAATTAATGATTTTTAAGATTCACCAATTCATGACTGTCCCATTTCCAAAAGAACAATATTCTATTGCGGTAAATTATAAATGACCATTTTTGCTTAAGAAACAAGGCAACTTTAACTTTTTAAAACTGATTTACCCAAAGCTTGTCAGATTGCCCGATTTTTGAGAAAGGTTCGTTCAGATCCAATTATCCACATTTTGTAAAAAAAAAGTCTAGGGATAGCCCGGAGTTTGTTTGTTTATTTTTATAAAAGTAGAGTAAGAATATAATATTCCTTTAACTAACTACTTTCGAAGTTCACATGAGTAATTATCGTTCTTTTTGAGAATTCTGATCTATTTATTTTTATCTTCTATTTCAAATTATCCTACAGAAACCAGCCGTTTCGAAAGTAAGAAACTTGTAGAAGTACTAATTTTGATGCTGTTTCCAGAAATTCAATCATTCTCTTCTGAAAATAGCTTCAGATTTAATACGCAAAATAGTTCCGATGTTTTATTCTTTATGTGCATAATCTAACAAAAATAAATCAAATTTAGTTATTTTTTAAAAAAATTTATAAGTAACTGACACTTTACCGTCCTTGGGCGTTCGTATCTTTGCTTAGTTTTGATATTTTATTTTTGCATAGAACATCGAAAGTTTTTTGATCAAGTTTCTACAACATAATCATGAACAGTATTTGAAAGCTTGAAATGAGATGTTAAATCTGCTAATGTGTTTCGATGAAATAAAAAATATTCAAGAGTCTTTCTTCTTGGTTTTTGATGGGTAGTTTATGGATTTTGAGCAAATTTGTTTGGATATTGGCCGGATTCCAAGTGAAAATTTTGAAAATCAAATGCTCGGATATTGTCAGGTTTTTGGATAAAATAGCCCGGATTTTCCTGGGGCTGATAAGTGCGGGGAAAAAAAATCTGGTAATCTTAATTAACCAGGTTGGTTTTTTTGTTGAATTAATCATATTAGAGAATGTCATATAGCTCACGGAAAAAATCCAACGATATGACTTTTGCAGTTTTCACATACTCAAAGCAATTATTTGAACAGATAACGTTTGAATATCCCGTTACAAAATCATTTAAACACCACGAAAGCGTTTTATGAGTACCTTATTAAAAAATAGCAATCTTAAATATTGATTTTTATAAAATGTTAACATTTATTTTCAGATAGTTTGAGAATAGAAATGAATAAACTTTTAAGAACAAAATGTCATAATTTAATTCAATAATCGGTATAAAAAGTCAAAAACAGATTTTTGAGTCAATACCATCTTTGAACACAAGAATCTAGGATTATAAAATAAAAACATCAGAACTAAGGACAAAAACAAAATGATATTTAGATAATACGTTATTTGGACATTTTGAAAATTGTTACATTTATTTATACTCAAACGTTTCAAATCATTGACAATTTAATTGATTTCAAATCATTTACAATCATTCACAATGAAAAACCAACAATAGAATCAACGTTTAAAAAAATCAATGCATATTCCCAAAAGCCTGATTATTTAAATTGTTAAGAATTAGCAACAAAATTCAGTAGTTATACAATTCAACAGTTTTGAAATTAATTATTTTTTTGTTATAATCAAACGAGAAACTATAATAATTTTTCATTGGGTAAAATTTCAATAAAAATATATCAAAAGAGATTAGTTTTACATCAGGTTTTCAGAAGCTTAGAGAAAAAAATTATAAAAGTAGTTAAGAAAACAGAATCAAGTTTTGTCTTCAAATTAATTTTCATTCTGTAAAAACTTAAATATTGAGTTCAAGAAAGAAAAAGAAAAAGCATAAATTATCTATGTACGTACAGTGAGAGTTTTCAATATATTTTTGCAGTATTCGGCACAAATCACTAATTTGTCTGCTAATCGTTAATCAGTCTGTGATTTTTTGTAAGCAAATTTATTTTATTTTAAAATAATCGATGACCTAGCAGATGAATACACTCCTTCCAAGGAAATAAGTCATGAGTCAAGTCAAATTGCTCATATAAGCAATTTCCAATGTTCGATGTTAAAAAAATAAATAGAAAACGCTTAATGCTTTATATTCCGCTTTTTATCGGCCAATTTATTAGCACAAGAAGTTTTTGGGTTTACTGACTAAGTAGGTTTACTGCTAATTTGTTAGCGAAAAACTAGCGTACTAAAGAGCGATTAGCGTTTTGTGCCAAACACAGCCTATTTGTAAAAAAAGAATTTTTAACCCTTTGATTTGAAGTTGCTGTGAATCAGAAATCAGATCAACATTTCAAACATTAATATTTGCTGCCTTGTTATTTTTTCAAGATTGAAGTTTTATACGAATTAAAAAAACGTTTTCTAAACTTCAACATGGAAACCCTCTCATATTGCATTTAAAACTCTTTTGCTTAATCGAAATATCTAAAGAAAGAACAGCTAACTATCAATACATATTACTATAAAAGGAACAATTGAAACTATGTTCAGAATTTGTATTCTCTTCTCATTGTTCAAGATTTAAAAAGAGTCTTTTGAATTATCTGATGGATCATGACAAGATATCGAAATGGAATGCAATGTAAAAAACATATCCATTAGGCTGAAATCGTATCAAATTAAAAAAAAACTTTCAATAAAAAAAACAGCCATCTTTAACCATCTTAAGCCGAGCTTTTTGGTTTGTTTCTAACCTCCTTAAACACAAAATATCACAATTATTATAGATTCCACTTGATTTTTTTTCTTATTGATTTGAATAATTGATATGGAAAAATCTAATTTAAGCTTATTTTTTCATATAAATTATGATTGGTTTATAAGCTGTACAGTTTCGGAGTTTTTAAATCTAATAAATCCATAAATTCAACTGAACTTTTAAAAGATTTATTATTTTTCTGTTTTAAAACAATATAAATTTTTCATGTTTATTCCATTGATTTTTTTTATATCGGCAAACAACTTAAAATAATTTAAGAACACATTTTTGCTTAGAAAATTATTTGTGGAAAAAAATAAATTTCAAATAAATAATAAAATTTATCACGAATATCTACTATATGCATCATTGTTTGTAATAAAAAACTATAAGAATTTTCAGAGAAGCTAGTGGTCAAAAATAAATTAACGTAATCAAGTTTAAAAATATTATTTTTTAATATTAATTAAAACTTAATTTTAAATTTTACCAAAAATTTCAAAATCAATTGAAACAATCATGCTTAAGTTTTGAATCAAATCAGACTATTAAATTAAATACATTACGGTTTTTTTTATATCATAGTTGTTCTTCTAGCTTTTTAAAGAAGTTTTATTTTACATTTCAAATTTTGTCGTACAATTTATCGTAGTAACGGGAAGTTACTTGATTACTTAAAGATATACAAAAATATCTGTTAACAAACGTTGGGCAAAATTGAGTCCAATATAACTCTAGGCCTAAGAGACTTCGTTTTATGACGGTTTATGACGTTCACAAATTAAACCAAATTTTTTAATTGTAAATTTTGAGCTGAAATTCCACCAACCCGTTGCATTGAAACTCAAACCTTAAAATTAAAAAGCTCTACCTTGTCTTGAGAATGGGTTTTCTTAAAAAGTGTTACTAATCAAGTTCATAATTTTTGACCAACTATTTTAATGTATGATTCTTCATAACTATTCGATTAAGTTGTTAGAAACTATCAAAATTGAAATTACGCAAAGTATTTTCGAAAAAAAAAACTCTTCTAGTCTTAATTTGATTGTTTCTTGTTTTTCTAAATAATCAACTCAACATTCAAAGATGTTTGATAGTTTACACAACACAAACATTATATTTTCCGGAGGGACAAAGAAAAAATAGCTATTTTAGGTGATTTTTTTTCCAAATACACAATAAGGTTTTCTCTTATTAGTTTAAGTTTTTTTTTAAAATTTGGACAACAAAATTAAAATTTATTCAAAACTTTTCTGATTTTTTTGACAAAACTCTGTTACATAAAAAATGAAAAGGTTTTAAAAAAAACTTTTCTGAAGTCAGCAAGTAGTTTTGACTTCTGGGAAAAAAATACTTTATTTTATTTACTTTAAGCCATTCTGTAAACTACGGGAATTTGAACAAATTTTTGAAGAAATTTTCAAGCTATTTTAATTTTGTTTATTTCTTATCGTTTTCAATCTTCAATAAATTTGGTAAATTAAAGAAACCTTTACCAAAAAAAAACTTTTCTAAATAATGCCGGAAATACTTGTAATGATAATTTTCTAATATTTCCAAAAATTTTAGAATTTTAGATATAGAATTGAAAAAATAAGAATATGAAGGTAAAATATTCTCGATTGAGATAAAATGGTCAAGTTTAATCAAATTCAGTATCAGTTTTGTCTTTCATAACGGTTTGTTGGTCAATCATCGTAAATGATTCATTTCACTCATGACTGATTTAATTCTAAACTCATAAACGCCATATCACCAAATCTAGAAGTGAATAAAATCTGACAAAAGATTTGATTTCAGGAATCCAAAATCTCCCTTATCAATTATTTGATCCAAGAATGCTGTAACCTTAAGGAATCAATTGAATTCAATAATGTTTAACTTTTTTTTCTTTTTATCTAAAAATTTTATATTATTTTTCAAATCATTAATTTTTTTTTTAATTGAATGTGCCTTTGTCTTTCAGTTCTGATTTTTCTGAAAACTTAATCTTCTAAAAGGCCGCTTAATCAAAATTTTTAATAAGGAAAATATTGGTTGTATTTTTCGTCCTTTCAAGGTCTCAATATTTCCATTGACGGCGACAAAATATTCAGAACTTGAAATTTGAACCTGCGTCGAAATACAAGACACTTATTTCCCGACCTTTATTTTGTCTGTATTAGCTTCTTCTATTTTTTTTATTATTTATTTTATGAATTATTTTATCACTTACTGGCACTTTTGAAACGATTTATTTTTTTTCAAAATTCAATTCAAAATCAAAAAGTTTTTGTAGTAAATTGTCTTTTGTTCAGAATCGATAATCATATCATTAAGAATATTTTTTTTAAATCGAAATTAATTTTTTTTTTTCGAGTTCATGATATTAAGCGGAATTTTCTAATTAATCCTTAAATTAAAAATGCAGGAAAGAAAATTAAGATAATTAATACCTGATTACCATTCATACAGATGAACAATCTTCTAATCATGAATTGTCCGACCAGATTTAAAAAAAAATTGAATTCGGATTCCTTTTCAGTTGTTTCAGAAATATTGGTCCAAAATTGTTAACTAGACCGTTTAAAATATATTTTCAAGCAAATTTCTAACTCAGAATAAAGAACATCCTTTCGAATATGAATATTATTGATGTAAAATTCTTTAGTTCTTCGAGTGTTTAAGGAGTGTAAACGAAAAATGCAACACTTTATTATGTGTATAAGTTTTGAATGCATAGATAAAAATTGACGAAATTTTCAATGAAGCTACCTAGTATAGTATTGTGATCAAGTAAAAAATTTGGTGACAATCTGCTGTGTGGTTTTTGAGAAGTCCTAGTCTCTTAGAGATTGCAATAGTGAGCTTAAATTTAAATAAAAGTGTAGATGATTATTTCCATAAAGTTAAGGAATGTGAGAGGTTTTAAAAAGCTCAATCTGGAAATATTAATAGAGGAAGTGATAAAAAAAGATAAAATTTTCTGCCTGGTTCGTCTAGCTGACTTTTAAACAGGCCTGACTTTATTTAAAAAATATAATATTTCAAATACAGTGGGCAAATCGTGTGCAAAATATTTGGACTGCTAGTGGGAAAAAATTGATTTTTTTTGTTATGGACAGGAAAATGAACTCTTTAGAGATCATCTGGCAGGTTTCCAATCAGAAACTTTTCGTTGACTAGTCTCGACTGTATTTCCCGGAGTTAAAAAGAGAGAAAAAAAAATTAAGAAATTTAATGTCTTGTACTTGAGGACGCTAACGATCTGTGGAAAATGCAACTCACTCAGTGATTTTTAACGATAAGCATGAATACAATACATAGAAAACTGCCTCCAAATGTGACCGTTTTCTCTGCAAAGCACTTAAATAGCTTCCACAAAGTATATACTGGGTTTGGAATATTGCCTACCTACCTACCTAAGGGTCCAGCGCCGATTGACCACGCATAGGGCTGAGATAAAAGATCTCCACTGCTGGCGATCCGGAGCCAGCGTCTTCACTTGCTGCCAGCCAGGCTTCCGAAAAGTACAGCTTTGCTATGACAGCTTTTTTCTTGCCAAACAAACTGTCTCGGTTTTCCTTACCACTCGGTTCGCTGCTGTAGCGTCGGTAACGAATCGTAATGCTTCGGCTACATCGCACACGTGCGAGAACCCAGGCTGTATCTGAACAATCTGCTCAAAGCATGCGTTGCCGAAAGTGTTGTGCTTTAAGCTGTAGCGAACCCAACCGACAGTTCGGTTTTCATCCCCCCATCCTCCTGTTTCGAAACTAATTTCATCCTAACTGTCGGCTGCAGGGCGTGACAGTTTTTGCAGGACTGTCACGGGTGACTGTAGTGCCCATACCGTACCCATGCCCGATCGTATGCGCTGCTGCTCGGATCGAATAGATCGAACGAGCCATATATTCGCACCGAGCAGCAGCATACGACCGAGGCGTAACGCGATGTGTGGTGCCGTTGCAGGTTAGGCGGAAAGGGGTGGAGAGGGTGATTGGGGTGATCACCACCCGCAGTAGATTCAATTCAAGCAAAGGGAAAATACGTTCGTTCGAAATTAACTCGGCTCGAGCGAATCTCGGCTACAGTCGGACGGAGTGAGTAGTACTGTCATGCGAAATTCAACGTATTGAAAACTGTCACGAAGATTTTCCCAAAACTGTCACGAAGCTTAGAAAACTTTCATACCCACGAACAAACTCTCGCATGAGGTAAAACAAGCCATCGCTGTACATCGCCCGACCGCTCCTTTTAAAACTGTCGGGGAAGAAATATTCGGGAAGCTTTCATCGAGGTGCATGTGCGACATTCGCAAGAATACTGTCGTTCGCCAGTACTTTTCGGAAGCCTGCTGCCAGCCAAGGTTCTCGTCAACTGTGCGGATTTCAGCGGCTAGACTTCGCCGCCACGAGCTTTTGGGCCTGCCTCTTCTTCGATGCCCATCTGGATTCCAGTCAAGCGCCTCTCTGCAAATCTCGTTTTCATCTCTTTGCAGCGTGTGCCCAATCCATCTCCACTTACAGTACCGTTCATAATTGTATAGAAATTGGAAGCAAGCGCACTGTCACTTCGACTTTGAACTTCCATAACTTTTGACTCTGATGATATTTTTTAATCAAATTTTCTGCGTTAGATAGATCAACTATCGCACTATTATATCACAAAATTTGAGCTTTCTGGAGTTTGTGTGGTCTGAGATACAGTCATTCTACGAAAATCGGACTTTTTGAACTTTTCTCATTCATACTGCAATATCTCAGGAACTACACTTTATTTTTTATTGAAATTTTGCAGAGTGATTGTTGAAATGTAAAGCTATCAGCTCTGAAGTTTTTGAAAAGTTTTATCGATGGGATCAAAAGTTACGGGAGGTACAATTTTTCAGGCATGAACCTAAAAATGCGATTTCTATAGAATTTTGGACGATTGTTTTCATAGGAAACTCCTATTTTATGTTTAACAACCAGTAAATCTATTTCAACCAAAAAATCAAAACAATATTGCGAGATTCTGATTTCAAAACACAAATAGATCTTTAATTTCATTTTTTCATTTCATCATTGCTTTTGCCAGACATTTTTTGACTGATTTGAGGATGGAAACGATTATGTTCTCATGAATCGTTCAAAATTCTATAGAAATCGCATTTTTAGGTTCATGCCTGAAAAATTGTACCTCCCGTAACTTTTGATCCCATCGATAAAACTTTTCAAAAACTTCAGACATGCTTACGTTATATTTCAACAATAACTCTGCAAAATTTCAACAAAAAATGTAGTGTAGTTCCTGAGATATTGTAGTATGAATGAGAAAAGTCTAAAAAGTCAGATTTTCGTAGAATGACTGTATTTCAGACCACACAAACTCCAGAAAGCTCAAATTTTGTGATATAATAGTGTGATAGTTGATCTATCTAACGCAGAAAATTTGATTAAAAAATATCATCAGAGTCAAAAGTTATGGAAGTTCAAAGTCGAAGTGACAGTGCGCGTGCTTCCAATTTCTATACAATTATGAACGGTACTGTACGTTCCCGAATCTCGATTTCTAGCGCCTTTTGATGACACCGGCGATGTAGTTCCTCATTCGAGATCCAGTTGCCAGGCCACCAAGCGCGGATGATATTCCGCAGGCAGCGGTTTACAAATACTTGCAGTTTTCGCGTCGTTACCGCATATGTGCACCAAGTTTCGCACCCGTACAGCAATACGGATTTGACGTTTGAGTTGAAGATTCGGATTTTTGTTCGTAGAGAGATCTGGCGTGACCGCCAGATGTTTCGGAGACTCGCAAACGCGAATCGGGCTTTTCTGATCCGGGTTTCGATGTCCTTCTTGGTACCACCATCAGGCGTAATCTGGCTACCAAGATACTGGAAGCACTCCACTGTCTCAACCTGTTGTCCAGCTACCACGAAATTGGAACGATTTTCTGTATTGATTTCCATCGACTTGGTCTTTCCGACATTGATTTTGAGACCTGCTGCCTTGGAGCTTTCGGTGAGGTCGTCGAGTTTGCTCTGCATGTCTTGTTGTGTTTGGGCGAGCAAAACAATATCGTCTGCCAGGTCAAGATCGTTCAGTTGCTCCATGGTTGAAGGATTCCATGGCAATCCTCGGTTTGGTCTACAGTCAATCGATCCAGTCAAGATCTCATCCATTACGATGAGAAAAAGCAGCGGTGACAAAATACATCCCTGTCTCACTCCAGCAGTTACCGGGATTGGTTCGGACAAGACACCGTCGTGCAAGACCTTGCACGAAAATGCCTCGTACTGTGCTTCGATAAGATGGACTAGTTTCTCTGGGACCCCTCGTCGTCTAAGAGCAGCCCAGATGTTTTCGTGGTTCAGTCGGTCAAATGCTTTTTCGAAATCAACGAACACCAGCAAAAGAGAGTCCTGGAATTCGTTGATTTGTTCCAGTATTATTCGTAGCGTTGTGATGTGGTTCACACATGATCGTCCGGATCGGAATCCAGCTTGTTGCCGTCGGAGTGAAGCGTCAATTTTCTCCTGGATCCTGTTCAGGATCACTTTGCAGAGTACTTTGAGGGTTGTACAGATCAAAGTTATGCCACGCCAGTTACCGCACTCTGTTAGGTCTCCATTCTTTGGGACCTTTACGAGGATACCCTGCATCCAGTCGGCCGGGAATGTTGCAGTATCCCAAATGTCAGTGAAAAGACGGTGCAACATTTGTGCTGACAAGGCAGGGTCGGCTTTGAGCATTTCAGCAGGAATGCAATCGATTCCAGGCGCTTTGTTGGATTTCATGTCCTTGATTGCCGCTTCTATTTCAGCCAGCGAGGGCGCTTCCGAGTTGACGCCATTAATGCGACTTACTGTGGGCGCCTCGAGCTGCGGGTTCTGTTGGCCATTGCTATTTGTAACTCGGAAAAGTTGATCAAAATGCTCAGTCCAACGCTTGAGCTGATCTGTTCGATCTGTCAGCAGCTGACCTGCTCGGTTTTTCAGCGGCATTCTTGCATTAGTCCTTGCACCACTAAGGCGGCGAGAAATATCATATAATAATCGGATATCTCCAATGGCGGCGGCTCTTTCTCCCTCTTCGGCTAGGGAGTTTGTCCAGGCTCTTTTATCTCGTCTACAAGCTCGTTTAACTGCCTTTTCCAGCTCCGCATATCGTAAGCGGGCGGCTGCTTTGGCTGACCCGGTACATGCCTGCTCAATTCCGACTTTCGCCTTTCTCCGATCATCGATCATCCTCCAGGTTTCATCCGACATCCATTCACTTCGTCTTCCACAAACTTTACCGAGAGTACCATGGCTCGTCGTGATAAAGGCATTCTTGATTTCACACCACTGTTCTTCGACTGTTCCGTCTGTCGGCAGCTCCGAGGCTCGGGATTCTAGCTGTTCAACGTATGCCCTTTTCACCTCTGGATTCTCCAACCGGCGGACGTCGTATCGACACCCGACTTTCTCCTCGCGCCGTTGGACACGCGCAACTCTCAGTCGTATCTCGCCAAGGACGAGGTGATGGTCAGATGCAATGTCTGCGCTTCGCTTGTTGCGGACATCAAGAAGGCTCCTTCTCCATTTTCGGCTGATGCAGATGTGGTCAATTTGATTTTCTGTTCGGCCATCTCGGGATACCCAAGTGACCTTATGTGCTGGGCTAGTCGATGGGGGAAGAGCGATCCACCGATCACCATGTTGTTGTTGCCACAAAATTCTACAAACAGCTCTCCGTTTTCGCTCATCTGTCCTAGACCATGGCGCCCCATGATGCGCTCAAAGTCCTGATTATCGTAGCCAATCTTTGCGTTGAAGTCGCCTAAGTGGATTTGGAATATTGCCATTACGCAAAAACTGTTGTGGAGTGATAAAAAGTCAAATATGTTGTTTTTGTGCCGAAGGAGGAAATCGGCTTAATTTGTTATATCTTTGATTAAATTAAAATTTTGGGTTTTTTTTGAAAGACTTCAGGAAACAAAAACATAATCGATAATAGCATTGATTTGAATAAAGGATGGTTAATAGTATGCGGCCAAATCCGCAAGAAAGAATTCCTCTTAACTCAGCCGTTTTCTTCATAGCACTTCCATAGGTCTTAAAAGGTTAAAATCCTATTTTGGTTGGATTCAGAATCGCATCATCGTTAGAAAACTAATGGAGGAGTGATAATAAGTAAGGAATGTTGTTTATTTTTGCAGAAAGAAGAAATGTGCTTAGCTTGAAGTAATTTCGATAAATTAAATAAAAATGTTTTGAAGGAAAAGTTACAGGAAATAGAGAATGTCATCCATAAATTCATGATTTGGAAAAGGGTGGCATATAGTGTGAAATTTAGATGGCGCAAGTGCCGCCCAAAATAAGTCTTTTACATATTGAAGTGAAGCTTGCGTGATGGATTCAAATGTTTCTTATTTTATGAGGCGTTGGATTTTCGGAGTCTTAACTCTGACTGGCTCCCCCAGATATTCGTTTTTTTTTATATGCGAACTGCATGAACGAAAAAAACAAACAAACAAACAAGCAATAAATGGTATGGTATTGACAAAATCGAATAAAAAGGTCATCGACTATTTTTTCAGGGAACCTGTTTTATCCTGATTCTTATTTTTGAATTGTCATAAGTTCGAAATTGATTTAGACATCAATGCTTATAAATTCTAATGCACAACCAAAAGTTCGAGTTTAACGATGATACAAAGCAATAAAGAATTTAACGTGTTACTGCGTATCATTTTCAAGAACCGCTGTTATGATTTCGTCAATCCCAGGTTCCTCAAATCAAAGAACTGATACGAGATCGTTACAAAGCCTTTTTTGGTTATTGAAAAATCCTGTTTCCTGTCCTAACGACCGATTGCAATAATGCTTTCTCTGGCTGGAAAATCAAACCGACTTGAATCGCGCAATCCTCGGTCCATTTTCCCGTCTTCAGTTTTTTTTCATTTTTCCGGCTGCTATTTGTTCCCAGCGATTTCCGATCGAGATAAAGGGTGCACAAGGATTATCGCATGTATTTATGAACGTGTATGTGGGTGTTCGACCCCGCATCAATAGGCCATCAATATGTACGTTTGGGGCAGTGGGTGGAGTATTTATTTTTCCACATCGACGGAGTGCTCATGTCGAGCTGTTTTTTCCCCACAATATTTGCAGTATATTCTTGTTTTTTTTTCCTGCAGTTCGTCACTGGAGAGCACTCGTCGGGAAAGGGTCATCGATACTTGATTCTCTGGCTGCTGCTTTTTTTTTCTTCTTCCGTTGTTGGCAATCATTGTTGGCTCTATCGTGTTGAACCGAGCCTTGAATTGGATGCAAATAGCTTCATTCAAACGCTGATCCGTAGGCTCAGTGCTCTCTGGGCTTCCAGATGATAATCACACCGATTAAGGCTCCGGCGATGATGTGAAAACGGGATTTCGGGGGCGGCAGTGCTGTGGGGGAGAAGGATTTTATTTTGTATGTTTTGCAATATCGATGGGAAATATATCTGATCCTCCAACAGACCTTTCCCGGGAAAATCGCATCTGACGGGACGGGATTTCTTTTCATGTAATAATGGGATTTTGCTGCGGAATTCAATTACTTTTACCAGCTTCCCCGAGTCCAGTGTCAATCTGAATGAAATTGGCATGTTGATCCCGGGCAGTCAGAAATGATTTTATCTCTCGGTCGCGATATCACTGCTGAGCTGGCTGCCTGTTGTGATAATAAGACTTTGATGTCTTTCTTCACTGCGAGCCTTATTTAATTGGATTTAAGGAATTTTGGTTGAATGATGGGAGCAGATTTATTTTCGGATGTTATCGTATATCTTCCTGCTTTGAGATATTGATAAGTTTTTGGGGCTGTTTAATTTCCCACCTCCCTTGGAGACTTTTTCCAAGTAAAATTTTAAGTTCGATAAATGAATTAACCGGAGTAAGAGGAAATTACTTGGCCCCAAAATGTGTTTAAAAATAAGTGGTTCCAAAAATGTCAGAAAATTAGCCCATCTCTGGCGAAATTTAGTATAGCATCAATCTTAACCTAAGATATTTCATCTTACTACCCTACGTCATGTTCACGAGTTGAAACTAATTTGATTCATAAATTTCGATTTGCAATTCATTAAACCTTTTTTTTTATTGCAATTCAAGTTTTGACAGTCAAAAACCCTACCTCATCTTTAGAAAGGGGTTTCACTTTTCACGATATTGTAAAAAACGAAAGTTTTTAGGAATATGCACTCAAAATTTGAACAACATTAAATTTTATATATTTCTGAAAGTAAATGAAATTCGAATAAATTGATTTTCGGCGATTTCAGTTACGAAAAAAATCTCAAAACGATTTTTATTCCTTCATCCGACGTTTCGGCATTTATTATGCCTTTTTCAAGGAGTCTATTAATATAACATAATTAATGCTGTGTTTTAAAAGGTGTTACAATATAAGGTGTATTTACTGAAATTTCTCGTTTTAAGTGTCCAGAAAGTTTTTTGTTTTAATTGTTCAAAAAGTTTTTTGAATCTGCTAAACTGTCAGGTTTGGCAATTTCAAAAATCAATTTATTCATGACCCAACCAGTCGATAGATTTTTACTGTAAATGAAATAATTTTTTTAAATTTCGTATAAAAGTCAGAAATACTTGTAACAATATTCTTGAAAATAGTAGAATTTAACTTTTTTAGATAAGACCGGAACAAATATCGAACTCTTTTTTTGTCACCCCCCCCCCCTCCCTTCCACCCCTTCGAAATTTCCAAAAAATCCGAAGGGGGGAATGAATAAAGTTTGAGTTACTTTTTTGAAATTTCGCGAAAATTATCAAATATCTGAATGATTTTGAAACAAGTTGTGGAAGATGGGAGTTTTATCACCTTTTATATGATTGATTTTATTGAATTTTTAATAAAAAATTACTTGATTTATGTATGGGTTTTGTTCAATGATATGTGGTGTAATTTTATTGCATACAAGTTTTCATGCAATTTAGTCCAATTCATGAGTTTTTTGCATTTTTTTATCCTTCCTATTGCAATAATCCTGCTCCGAGTGACAAAAAAAGGATTTAAACTTTTTTGCGACCTAATTGTATCTCTGAAAAAAAAAAAAAAACATCATCGATTCATTTTAAACACATAAACCCAATTCAAACCCCAAATTTTGCAAATCAATCATTAGAACATAGGAATCACAAAAAAATATATTGGGTAGTCTTTTTTTAAATGATCATGTTTTTAATCAATAGTTCACAAACTCGAAAATTGATTAGAAGCATCATTTTCAAAGCTAAATTTGAATGCAAATTCATATAAATTGGTATTTCATTTGTTCTTTCAAAAGCACATTGTATTATAAAATTTTGATAATTAAGTTTAAATTTTGAACGGCTTTGGAAGGCTTCAAAAATTACGACATCACTTACAAGAATCATATTATTCCGAATATTGACTTTATTGACCCCAACATTTTTAAACAAACAATGAATTATATTTCAACAATTTAAAACCGTTTGAAAAAACCCCAAATTCATCCAAAAACGGAATAATTCAAGTTATTTTTTTACAGTAACTTCAATAAGGCCGGAACAAATTTCTCATCCTTCTTTTGTCACTGGGAGTTGGAACATCGCGAGGGGTGGACAATAAAAAACAATGCGAAAAACAAATAAATTGAAATAAATTGCACGGAAGCTTGTATGCAACAAAATTGCCTAGTATATCGTTGACAAAACCTATAAATTAATTTTTTTTTATCGAATAATTCAATCAAATTAAGAAAACAAAAGGTGAAATAACTATCACCTTCTAAAATTTGGCTTTTGAACTAATTATCTCTCGGATGTTTGATTTTTTTTCGAAATTTACATAAAATACTTCTAACTTTATTTTTCTCCCCCTTCGGGTTTTTTTTTGGAAATTTCGAAGGGGGGGGGGGGTTGCTACAAAAGAGGAAATTTATATTTGTTCCAGCCTAATTAGTGAAATCAATTCTGTTTTAAGGAGTCTTTTTTCAAACATTATTTTGAAAATCCTAACATCATTAAAAAATATTTATCTTATCAATTTTTTTTTACTAAAATCAAATTTTTTTTAGTTCCTTATATGAAAAGTTTTTCCAGTTGCACTGATAAAATCAAAATTAGATGTTACGAAAAATTAAAAAAAAGAATCCAATAAAATTTCATCCGTTTTGGTTAAATATGGATGAATTTCGAGATTTCTCAAATAAAAATGCAAATGTTTAGAAGTCCTACACTTTTTCAAATCCAAGTTTCTAGTAAAAAAAAAATCAAAAAAAAAAAAACAATTATGAAAGTGAAAAAAATTAGAATATAGAACTTGAAGATGTGGACAGTCAAATTGAAAAATGGAAAGATCATTAAATGGACTTAATGACCATTGTTATTACACTGTTTTGGTCATTAATGGGATGAATAAACAGATATAAGATCCCTTCGAAAATACTGCTTGGCATATGTTGATGGGTTTAAATGCCAGAATTTTTTCAGCACGTATCCTGGCACTGGCAAAACTTGGAAAAATCTGAGCATTTAACTTTGATTATTTTCAGACCTTTCCAAGGATAAGATTTTGGGGTTTAAATAAAACACAACTCGTCTCGTTAACGGTAGACTTGAAATGAGAAATTTTATTCATATTTCGCCATAATTACAACTTTTCGCGCGTAAAACACAAGAAGTAAATGGGGGAAATCTTACAAACTGGTAACCATGAGCACTCAACAAAATGGGTAGGATACAAAGGGTAACCCATCGACAATTGTGACGTTCGATTCAGGGTAACCATTGTTGTTGAGATTCAACAAACTTAAAATTGTTGACTAAAAACCGGGCAATATCTGAGCAAAGTTGGTCAAAATCTAGGAATTTCTTATGAAAAATAAAGAAAAAAAGTTGATTTTTTTCTTCAAAATTTATGAGCAAATTTTTAATCTTATTTAAGGCATTCATTAAACCTTTCATGATTCATTTTATTAAACTTGCTAAAAATATTTCGTTTTGGACGCATTAACAAAAAAATTAACATCACAATTTGTTTTTCTAAGTTTGAATTGAGCATGAGAATCAACCCGATCAAAATCCGGGCTATTGCAATGTAATCCGGACAACCGGGCTGGACCGGACTTTCCCCAAATTGTATATTAAACACCCGGGCAAACCCGGATAAAACCGGGCAATCTGGCAACCTTACCCTTTATAGATTGTTTCATTATTTAATCAAGCAAAATCAATGCATGAAGTATTAACAGCTTCAACTCAAAAAGAAAAAAAAATTTGTCATGTTTGATTATTTATCCATCGGCCGCATCGGTTCAGTGAGCGCATTTTAAGATTATGAAATTTAATTGACGTTTACTGCCGCTCAAAGCAAAACTGTCCCATGTGCCTTTTGGGTAATTTTCCCATTTTTCCTGGAAACGGTCTCTTTTAGTGTTAACTTTCAACTAAAAATACTAACAAGTATACTTCGTTCCGAAATTATACGAAATTTCATCAAAGTTGTTGTCTCTACGTTGATTGTTCTACGCAAAAAATGTCACACTAAGGAAAATTCTATAAAAAATGTCAATTTTATCAAATATTCACTTAAGATCAGTTCGAACTGTTGAATATAATGTTATTCACCGAAAAGAACACTCAAACAGAGGGTGGGAAGGAGCGAGGAGACTTGAGTGATTTATTCAGAGATATTTACACCAACACTTTTTGGTAGGCATTTCTTACAGGCAGCGATGCCAACAGTTTTTCATAAAAATCTGGAAGAATTCGAAAAAAATGTCTGGAAAAGTCTGGATAAGGAACTTTATAGGTGATGACAATTTTTTTGTCGCATTTAATAAATAATCTTATCATACATTCCATACATCATCTATGCCTGGCACCATTGTGGATATATCGAAAAAACTACGTTTTATATTTAATTCCCCGTTTTATATCCATCTTCGTAGAACTCCTCACTTTTCAGTTACTTAATCGAACCATTTTCTATTCTTTTATCACTAAAGTTCTGAATTTTAACTTTTTAATAAACAATTTTCATATCCAAACTCAAAGGTCTGGAAATGTCTGGAAGGAAAGTCAAAAGTTAGGAATTCTGGAAACCTTAAAAATTGTCTGACGAAAGTCCGAAAAGTCTGGAAGATTGACATCACTACTTACAGGATCGAAACTCAACTTAACATTTTTTATATACAAAGATAAACGTATTTCACAACCTTCGGTTTACCTTGATTTTTTGGGAAAAATAAAAACTATGCGAGGCTTTCAAACGATAAAAAAAGTGTAGCCGTGTGACAGTTTTTTGTAGAACTAGCATTGGTATGGATGCTTAACTACGAAAAAACTGACGGCGAATCATTAGTTTGAGAGAAAAATTGGAAATGTAGCTGAATTTTCAAACGTGTTTTTCTCGTTTGCACGTTTAAAATTTTGGTAACAACTCAGAAATTATTGAACAAAAATGAAGAAAAAAAACGCTCGAAATATTATATTTTTGTCAAAATACATCAGCAGATTTATAATTGTATTTAAGCCTTTGATAAAATGCTTCATAATGTCCTCAATTGAATAAATAACATAATAGTAATGGTTCAAGTTTTTTTGACAGAACTAGTCTGAAAATTTTCGTTTTTGTTCCCAAAAATATAAATGAAATTGGTACTCGGTTTGAGCGTTTTGTTTATTTTTGCGAATAAAGGGGGGGAATTCCGGGCAAAATTTGGGCATTTTTTAACAAAATCCTGACAACTGGGACGGGCTCAATTGTTCCCTTATTTTGTACTAAATATCCGGGCAAGTCCGAATAAAAACGGGCAGTTTGGCAAGATAAGGAAGAAAAGAAGGTTATTTAGAAGCACTTTCATCACATACAAAATTTTTGTTCAGCACCGCTCAACTACTATTAAGAGGTAGATGCAGATAGAACTAAACCACACTGTGCTAAAAAAAAAAATGGTATGTGATGATGAGGCTCCCAAAAAAAATTCGACTCGCTCATTTCAACCATCTTTCATTTATTCTAACTTTCAATACGTTTATAAAATGTCATAATCTTAAAATATTATCACTAAAAAGTACATCATTTTCACTGATGCGACTGAAATGGAATAAAAAACATAAAACACGATGATAAAATTTGTCTTTAAGGAAATATTATAAATTATAATTCTTTTTAGTTAACGATAATCAGTACTTTTTTTATTTGACACGAAAGCCAAAACGTTAGTAAAGTGTCACAAATAAACAAAAGAAAAGTGTTTTTTACATAAAACATTTATCATGATACCCATTGACCTTTCACGATGCCCAGCTACATTCAAATAAACGCCAGTATTAAAAATAATCACTAGCTGACCGCTTCCAGCGAGAGCCCTAAACAATTTTCTGCCACATTTCAGCAAAAATCGATGCGGGTCAAAATAGGCTTCTATTTCCTCGACCCCCAAATCCCAATCATCCCCCCAAGGACTCTCTTCCTTTTTCCGGTCTCCACTTTCTATAAGGAAGAACCCCGAATTTGCCTATCGACAAGAAAAACGCTAGCGGCCTTCCATGTCCTCACATATGTCCCTGTGGTTTGTGAATTTGTCGATGCCATGCCGAGCTGACAAGGCAAGGCCATCTCATCCTTAGAAGTCGTCGTCATCGTCCCGGGGAAAAGGCAACTTAAGCTTCGAGTGAATCCATGGGGCATCGTCCTGTTTGATACTGCGATTTTCCGTGGGCCCTTCTATTTACTCTATAGACTGACGGACGCGGACGGGGGGACTCTCACAATCTCGCAATATGCCTATCCAGGTCGGTTTTTTTTTTCTTTTGGTTTTTAGGATACGAAAAAAATATGATACGGCCCCTAACGAGTGCCTCGTAGGCCAGCCAGTCATTCTCCGGTGGTGGCCATAAGAGGCCCATTTTTGGGGTGTATAATTTCTTATCTTGTTTATGCTTTTGGGTCACTCGGTTAGGGTTCAATGGAGTTGCTTTTGGCCGGACGACGATCGACCGACTTTCGGCCCTACGGTTGAATGGACCCCGGATATTGGGTGCTCCGCGCCATATTTTTTGCTGAAGGTCAGCAAATTAAAATGCGGCAAATTCGACTCTTTGGGGAAGGGAAGAAAAGTCGATTGAAGGTTCGATTTTTACATTGGAAAAAAGCGGAGGATTACATTTGGCGAAGCTCTTGGTCAGCTGTTCTAGAAGGTAAGCTTCCATTTGGACGACTTAAACCCTTGGGAGAGGTTATTTTTGCTGATTTTTGAGAATTATTGAGGGGTTCGATTTCGGACCGGGATTAAGTTTTGGAAAAATATAATAAGATTTAAATTTTTGTCTTTGATGAAAAATTCCATTAAAATTTTAAGCAAGATACTTAGATAGTAACTGAATGGAAAACATATAAAATGTCAACCGTTAAACACTTGCAAAACAAACCTGATTTCATGATTGAACGAAGCTGTCCTTCATTCATGTTAAACTTTCCCCTACAAGCAAGGACCGAATTCGATTCAATTCAATTCAAATCAATTCACCAAAACCCAAAACGAGACCAATTGTGTGAAGGTCCCCCGCGCCATTGAATTGTCAGAGACAATCAATAGCAACCGGTCCCGAAAATTGATCCAATCAAAAGTTTGACCGTATCCAATTGTGAGTGGGTGGTTGTCCTCCACACTTTCGGGGTTTGCTTCCGGTCCGGCTCTCAGCTCTCTTGGGCTCGGTGACATATTCCATTCAATCAATCACTTACAGCAGCAGCGTCCTGACTTTGGTTGATTTGACTGGTAACAAGAATCGAATCTTGCCAGTAAATGGATTCCAGTTTCGATGTAATACAGTTTGATTTTGTCCTTGGATGGGTATTTGATAATATTTTGTTGATGTGTGACTTTGTTTACAGTCAGTTCCAGTAAATAAATAGCGTTTATATTCCGAATCACACAAACAGAAAAAATTATCGACTATTTGTACTCCATGGATAAACTATTAAGAAATATTTTGTAATTCTTGTTCAAAATGAGAAAATTCACTTGAAAAAACGTTCTACTTACATACAAAAAAACCTATCGGAGTTACTTAAAACGCACTGAACTTCATTGAGTCATTCAATTATTGGTAAAACCAGGCCCGTGCGAAGGACTCGCCCATGGGTAAAGTGACCAGATTGCCCGGTTTTATCCAGGTTGGCTTGATATTCAATACAAAATTTGGGAACAGTCCGGCCCGGTTGCCCGGATTCCATTAAACAGTGCCCGGGGTTTGCACGGATTTATTCACTTTGTTTGGCAAATCAAATTTATTTTGTGTATTCCTCCAAAATGAAACTTTTTGAGCAAGTTTTATCAAAAATGACCATGAGCGGCTTTTTGGAAGCTTATAATACGATTTAAAATCTATCAATTAGTTTTGATGAAAAAAATAAAATTTTCATTTTTTTTTCTTGATTTTTGTTCACTAATTGCTCAGATTTTTGGTCGTAAATTTTGGCATCGCCCGGATTTTACCAGGTTTTTACATAAAATTAGGGTGAGGGGCCCTATATATTTTTGTACCTTGAGCCTACTTTGGTCCAAAATGACGAAAAATTGGAAATAATTTATTGTGATTTTTTGAATAACTAGAATAATGTTTGCAATTTATTTCATGTGTCAAATATTTGCATAAAAAAATTCTCACCTTGTTTTGTACGCTCTGAAATTTTTGTTTTGTTTTTGTTTACACATGTCAGCTGAAAAATTTGCTATTTGACCAAGATAACTAGTTTTGAGGTTCATTTATAATGATGTAAGAACAGTAGCAATCTGGTGTTTTTGAGGTGGAACCAGAGGTGGTTGAAAAAAAAATCTAATCAATTTATCGAATAACGGTAACTTGAAATGCTGACAACAAAATAAGTAGTTCAAACAAGCAAACAAACACCCTGTATGTACTTTACTAAAAAAACGGATTTATTCATTTTATTTCAAATCTTATGACTTGTTTAGAAGATCAAACCTCATAAGTACAGCGTTTCGTAATATTTAAATATTTCAAATGTAGTTTTTGTTTTAATTCTACATATTTATTTATAACAATCGCTTCCGGCACATGTCAACCCAAACCGCGAGCTCTTGATGTAGATATGCATAGTTGTAACCTGGATAAATTTGTACCTAGCAAAAATTCAGGCATCGAGTGAAGTCCTTCATTCGCATCTATCCTGAAATGCAAGAATGATTTAAATTGGTGGATCTAAAGCTTAATTCAATGATATCTACTCAACAATTTAATTTTCTTCTCTTGAATCCTCCTAGGCAGTTTGTTTTGAAAGCTGTTTACCACTGGTTACCATGAATGTCTAGAAACGTTTTCAAGAGGCGTAAGAATATGAAGGTCAGGGAAAAAGGGCGAAATCGTTGTACGAAATTCGGGACTGACATAATTATTGCGTGCAAACTCTAGCGCGCGAAAACAATCACAAGATTACAGATAAAATTGAAATCGTTATAAAAACTATAAAACACACAGGGTCAGCTCGTATTGATTAAATAATTGCTAAGCATTTAAAGCATTAAATTTTGCTAAATAAAAACAAAAACTTTTTTTCCGTGTGAATATCAATTTTTTAAAAGATATGTGTACACTGAAACAAATTTTGCTTTAAAATGTGATTCTTAGATTGTTTGAAAACTCGTCGTTAGAAGTCTTTCCATTTTAATTTTAATTTTAATTTTGCTGATATAATCTATATATATATATAAAGCAATTTCTGTGGGTTTGTTTGTTTGTTTGTTTGTTTGTTTGTTTGTTTGTCCTCTATAGACTCAGCCATCTTAAAAGCTAAAGAGTTGAAAATTGGCATGGACACTCATTTGGACCTAGCACTCATTAGGCTAGCGAAGTAGACAATGTGCAACTCGAGACCCCATACACCCAACCTTCGGGTAGTGGTCATATCACCTCTTGTCTGCAACTCCGATTCTCTACCTCCCCGTGGTGCTAGCTGGGGTGCGAGCAACCTTAGCGGAGATCGGGTACCCAACCCTGGTGGATGCTTTGGTCGCATGCAGACTGAGTTAGGGGGCTTCGTACGCGTCTGTTCTCCATGTCAGGGGCGGCGTGCGGAGTGCAACAGCGTCCTGGTGGTGTTCGGGACCCAAAACAGCAACATCACGACGGTCCTCCTGCGAGATAGTGGGGTTAGCTGCGGGCCTTGCGAGCCTGTGACAACAAAAAACATAAGCAACGAACAACGAACAACAAATTTCGGATGGAAATCGGCAAAGACCCACGCGACGAAAAGGGACTAGCGATTGGAAACTTGGAACATGGAACTGCCGATCTCTAAATTTTGTGGGCAGTACCCACGTGCTCTCCAACGAATTGAAGAGCCGCAAATTCGACATCGTAGCGCTGCAGGAGGTATGCTGGAAGGGCTCCACGGTACGAACGTACCCAGATGGTCGTGCCATCTACCAGAGCTGCGGCAACACACAAGAGCTTGGAACAGCTTTTATAGTGATGGGAAAGATGCAAAAGCGCGTTATCGGTTGGTGGCCGATCAACTCACGAATGTGCCGGCAGAGAATCAAGGGCCGGTTCTTCAACATCAGCATCATCAACGTGCACAGCCCTCACCTCGGAAGTACCGGTGACGACAAAGACGAATTATACGCGCAGCTGGAGCGTGAATACGACCGTTGCCCAAAACATGATATCAAGATCGTCATCGGGGATTTCAATGCTCAGGTCGGCCAGGAGGAGGAATTCAAACCGACAATTGGAAGGTTCAGTGCACACCAGCTGACCAACGAAAACGGCCTCAGACTTATTGATTTTGCCGCCTCCAAACGAATGGCCGTACGTAGTACCTTTTTCCAGCACCGCCTCCCACACAAGTACACCTGGAGATCACCGTACCAAACTCAATCACAGATCGACCACGTTTTGATCGACAGCCGGCACTTCTCGGACATCATCGACGTCAGATCCTGTCGGGGCGCCAACATCGAGTCGAACCATTATCTGGTGATGGTGAAGATGCGCCCAAAACTCTCCGTAGTGAACAACACGCGAAACCGGCGCCCGCCTCGGTTAAATATCGCGCGACTGAAGCAACCTGAGGTCGCGGCAGACTACGCGCAATCGGTCGAAGCAGCGCTGCCGGCAGAGGGCGAGCTTGACGAAGCCCCTCTCGAGGACTGTTGGGATACCATCAAAACAGCCATCAACAGTGCTGCGGAGAACGTCATCGGTTATGTGGAGCGATCTCGACGGAACGACTGGTTCGACGAGGAGTGTAGGAGGGTGATGGACGAAGAGAATGCCGCGCGGGCGGCAGTAGTGCAGAGAGGCACCCGTCGAAATGTGGAAAATCACCGACAGCGGAAGAGGCAGCGAGTCCGACTTTTCCAGGAGAAAAAGCGCCGCCTGGAGGAGGAGGAGCTCGAGGAGCTGGAGCAGCTGCATCGTTCCCAAGAAACACGAAAGTTCTATCAGAAACTCAACGCATCCCGCAAAGGCTTCGTGCCGCAAGCCGAAATGTGCCGGGATAAGGACGGAGGCATGCTGACGGACAATCGTGAGGTGATCAAAAGGTGGAAGCAGCACTTCGATGAACACCTGAACGGCGCACATGCAGGAGATCAAGACGGTGGGGGAAGGTACATCGCCGGCGTAGACAACGACGAAGAGAAGCCACTCCCAACGATGAGTGAAGTTAAGGAAGCCATTTGCCAGCTGAATAGAAACAAGTCGGCTGGGAAGGATGGCATCGCAGCTGAACTCATCAAAATGGGCCCGGATAGATTGGCCGATTGTCTACACCGGTTGATAATCCGGATCTGGGACATAGAACAGCTACCGGAGGAGTGGAAGGAGGGGGTAATATGCCCCATCTACAAGAAGGGCGACAAATTGAACAGTGAGAACTACCGAGCGATCACTGTCCTCAATGCCGCCTACAAAGTGTTGTCCCGAATCCTACTCCGCCGCCTAACGCCACAAGCAAACAGATTCGTGGGAAGTCATCAGGCCGGCTTCATGGAGGGACGGTCTACGACGGACCAGATATTCACATTACGGCAAATCCTCCAAAAATGCCGTGAACACCAAGTCCCTACGCACCATCTATTCATCGACTTCAAAGCCGCATACGACACGATCGACCGTAACGAGCTATGGAAAATCATGGACGAGAACGGCTTTTCCGGGAAGCTGATCAGACTGATCAAGGCGACGATGGATGGAACGCAGTGCTGTGTGCGGATTTCGGGTGAATTGTCGAGTTCATTCGAATCGCGCAGGGGGCTTCGACAAGGTGATGGTCTATCCTGCATGATGTTCAACGTGGCGCTAGAAGGTGTTATTCGACGAGCGGTGGGCGAAATGCGGGGCACGATTTTCAACAGATCCAGTCAACTTATCTGCTTTGCCGATGACATTGATATAGTCGGCAGATCATCTGCGGCGGTGGGGGAGATCTACCGCAAACTGAAACGCGAAGCAGGAAGGATTGGGTTGATGATTAATACGTCCAAGACAAAGTACATGCTGGCCTGCGGATCCGAGACCGACCGAACCCGCTTGTCCAGTAATAACAAGGTCACGATCGACGGCGACGAGCTGGAGATAGTCGAAGACTTTGTCTATCTCGGCTCACTGGTGACCGCAGACAATGACACCAGCCGTGAGATCCGGAGGCGAATTATCAGCGGAAGTCGTGCCTACTATGGACTCCACAAGCAACTGCGGTCGAGAAGACTTAGCCCTCGCACGAAGTGTAACCTGTATATGACGCTCATTAGACCGGTTGTTCTCTACAGGCACGAGACATGGATATTGCTCGAGGAGGACCTGCGTACACTCGGAGTATTCGAGCGACGAGTGTTAAGAACCATCTTTGGCGGCGTAAAGGAGAACGGAATGTG
The DNA here is from genome assembly GCF_029784155.1 of Uranotaenia lowii. NCBI lineage: Eukaryota > Metazoa > Arthropoda > Insecta > Diptera > Culicidae > Uranotaenia > Uranotaenia lowii. Next base: position 52,939 of record NW_026597699.1, read on the forward strand.
GAGGCGAAGGATGAACCACGAGCTCGCGCGACTCTACGGCGAACCCAGTATCCAGAAGGTGGTGAAGGCTGGCCGGATACGCTGGGCGGGACATGTTGCGAGAATGCCGGATGACTGTCCTGCAAAACAGGTGTTCGCCACGAATCCGGTAGGAACAAGACGAGCAGGGGCGCAACGAGCGAGGTGGTTAGACCAAGTGGAGCGTGATCTGGCGAACGTGGGGTGCCCGAGAAATTGGAGAACGGTTGCCATGGACCGAGTGAATTTTAGGAATTATGTTCGTCAAGTTATGTCGTAAGACGGAATACTATGTAAATAAAAATAACTCATTTGGACCAGGAATGATGAAAAATGTGTTCAAATTTTTTAATAACCCCTCCTAAAGGGGGTCGTCCATACAAGACAAATATTGTTTTAGCGATATTGACGTTATTTTTCGTCGGAATGTGACAAAAATTTGCACATAGGGGGTTTGAGAGATGAGGAATGGATTCCAGGTATTGATTTTTGTGTCAGGGGTCGGTAAAAGGGGTCATCCATATGAATTGTTCAGTGTTTTAACTATATTGACGTTATTATGCATTTGATTGATGTGATAATTTGCACCTGAGTGTTTTGAGGGACGAGCAATCGATTACAAGTAATAAATTAAGAGTCAGGGGTCAGCCAAAGGGGTCGTCCATATACACTAGACTCCCCCAAATGACTCGACTTTTGAAAAAGTTATATGCTGCAGGCTAAAATTGATCCTGGGCCTAGTACAAGATCTCATGCCAAATTTGGGCCAGATCGGACCACGGGAAGGGGTCGCTCAACGAGCCTGAAGTTTGTATGGGATTTTTAGACATTTTGTTCGAGAGGAACATGAAAAACCAGTTTTTCGTGAATAACTTTTGTCTCCTTCGACCGATTTCTTTCAAAAACGGGTTTTCTTGAAGCCTAACCACAGGGTCTCAGGAACATGACTGGACGATTTGTGATGCCAATTAAACGCTAAATTTTCAAAAAACAGGTCCATTTACAGTCTTTTCACGTTTTGGTATTATTTTAGCTGTAGTTAAAACAATGTTTGTACTTTATTTGATTTAGAGTGTTTTTTATTACTAAAAATAATGAGGTTGACACGTGAAGTTATTCAAAAAAATTTTTTTTATTCATAGAGTAATTAACAAAGTTCAAATTATGCACAACATTTAAGATCAAATTATTTTTTGTTGGAGATTTGAATTTTTTACGATATGCCTGAACTACCTTCAATAAAAATTGCAGTTGTTCTTCATTTTTGGTTATTTTACCATTAAATTCCGAAATCAATGCAACACCTCTTTCGGCACAGTCGTTCACTACGGTTACCATCTTTAAAATCTCTCTGGATTTTACATAGTTTTGGTTTTGATTCCATTTGTTGGGATTATCTTTTGATAAACCAGTAATTTCAAAAAAAAACTGTTCGTGTTCCTAGAAACGAAACTTGCAAGTTTGAAATCTTTGAGCAGATCAAAATTCTCGATTTTGGCTTTGAGGCTTCGATTCTCATGTGTTACATTTTGTTGAAGTGCTTCAACCATATCTTGTTTTTGATCCAAGGAAACATTTTCGTCTAAAAAAAAGCCAGAGCAACTAATTCCGCACCAAGATACCACAAGTGTTTCGCCATTTTGTCTGCAGCAGCTTCGTAAATATTAATTTTATCGCAATCAATAGCGCTATATCGTAGAGGACTTTGAATCATTAGAATATCGTTCCTGGGTGCCGATAAACTGTTTTGGGCTGTTGCCACAAGCATTCACTGAACACTATTTCCAAAAAGACCTAACCATGCGAAAACTGACAAACAAATTCTACATCGACACTTAATTTTCAGATTGATTTTTAGAATATTTAGGTATTCTGATATGAATGAAGTCGAAATATGAAGCAATTGCTTGGCAAATATCGTAGCAACTGTTTCTTTTCAAAGCATGCACGGTAGCAGAATTTTCAAACAAATTTCTTTGAAACGTAATGCGTACATTTTTTAAAAATTTCAAAATTAAACACAATTCACTCTAAACCGAATAAAACACTTTGTTGAAATCAATTAACAATATATGTATGATATTAACTTTCATTCTCTATCAAAAGCTTATCAGCTAATATAATAAAAACGTGAGGAAAATATTTTAAAAAAATAGATTTTTTGAAAAAAAAAATATTTGAGTTAAGTAGAAAATTTAGGCTTCAAGAAAAACCGTTTTTGAAAGAAATTGGCTGACGGGAACCAAAGTTATTGATGAAAAACTGTTTTTTTATTGGCTTCACAAATTGTCAGTCATGTTCCTAAGCCCCTGTGGTTATGCAATTTTTTTTTAAATCGTCAAGCATTTCTCCGCCCTGACTTCATCCCGAACTATCAAGTGAATATCATCCAAACTCAAATATTAGAAAAAAAAAAACATTAAAAATTGCAATCGAGCGCAGCAACAATGGTTAAAATCGGTCATTATTTGACGAAATGGCATGCATTTCACATTGAGTGTTCTGGTCGGACATTTAGTCGCCTCAAAACAGTGATGAATATCACCCTTAAAAAAGTTAACCAATTTTTGGAGCTTAAAAACTTTTTTATCTTAACTTGAATTGAAATGCAACCTTCGGATGAAATATTTGTCATAATTAAGGCTTTAAGAAAACCTATTTTTGAAAGAAATCGGTCGAAGGAGACAAAAGTTATTCACGAAAAACTGGTTTTTCATGTTCCTCTCGAACAAAATGTCTAAAAATCCCATAGAAACTTCAGGCTCGTTGAGCGACCCCTTCCCGTGGTCCGATCTGCCCCAAATTTGGCATAAGATCTTGTACTAGGACCAGGATCAATTTTAGCCTGAAGCGTATAACATTTTACAGGTTTTAAATTTCCCATACAAATTTGGGGCAGTCTTACACTGTTCGCTATTTTTTTTATTTTGACGTTATTATACATCGGAATCAGATGAAAACTGGTACACGAGTGTTTTGAATGACAAGCAATCGATTTCAGGTATCGAATTCAGTGTAAGAGGCCGGCAAAAGGAGTTGTCCATATCAACTTTTCAATATTTTGGTGATATTGACGTTATTATTCATCCGATTGAGAAGAAAATTGGCGCTCGGGTATTTTTAGAAACACGCAATCGATTGCCGGTATCAAATTTAATGTAAGGGGCCAGCTAAAGGGGCAGTCCATTTTAACTGTTCACTGTTTTGCGATATTTACGTTATTATACATCAGATTCAAATGAGAATTGGTACACGAGAACTTTGAATGACGTGCAAACGATTTTAGATATCAAACTCAGTGTAAGGGGCCGTTAAAAGGGGTCATCCATATTACCTTTTCATTTTTTTCGTGATTTTTACGTTATTATACATAGGATTGAGATTAAAATTTGCACATATTAAGGAATTATTAAGGACGAACAATTGATTCCAATTACCTAATTTTGGGTCAGGGTTCGGCCAAAGGGGTCGTCCAAATTAACTATTCATTGTTTTTTTTTGCGATATTTACGTTATTATGCAATGGATTGGTTTGAAAATTTGCACACGGAAGTTTTGAGAGGAGGGCAATCGACTTCAGAGATCAAAAGTAGTAAAAAAGGCCACCGATCTGCAACGATCGAGCCGAAATTTATACACGGAGGTTGGGATGGTCTGATTAATATCTGATTTCAATATTTGTATCAAACAACAAAAAAGGGGTCTTCCATATTAACTGGTAAATTTGTATTTGCAATAATTATGTGAGTTGGTGTCGTATCGAGAAGAAAACTCATAAACAGTGTTTTTTTAACTGTCAATTGATTTCTGATCTTAAATTTAGTAGCAAACGACAAAAAAGATGATTGTACATATAACGTGTTCAACAATCCATTCGGAAATGCATCTGGAAATTGACATTTATTCAAACTGTTCATGACATATTCTTAATTGAAAGCGAAACGGAGTTCGTATGGGATCAGCTAGTATGATAAACAATTGAGGCTCTCAAAACCAGAGGGATGTAAGTGCCAAAACCATCGACTTTTTGTTAAGTATACGTATTGATTCTCAACATCTTAAATAATATTTGGTTCAAAATTCAGATTTTTTTCAATTTTTTAAATATCTTTTTAATATGAATAAAAACTACTCGAGTTAAAAAAATATATAAAAACTTTTAGAATATTGAAGCGCGTTTTCTTGAAATTGAAATGAAAATTGAAATTCTTTGGAGACTTACATACCTCTGATTTTTTTTAATAAATTCGTACTACTACATTTTTCTATCATAAAGAACCAAGTGATACTGAAATGTTCCAAGGTTGGGTCTAACAAGAATAAAACATACATTTTCGTTTGAAAAGAGGCTCCAGAGAGTCAAGTCAAATTGTATCTGAAATAAATAATTGATTAAAACTAGATTTTGTAACTTTTTTATTTTAAATCTTATCAAAATGAAGCTTTGGGATGAAATATTTGTCATATATAAGACTTTAGGAAACATCGTTTTTTAAAAGAAATCGGCCGAAGGGATCCAATATTATCGATGAAAAACTGGTGTTTCATGTTTGTCCCGAACAAAATGTCTCAAAATCCCATACAAACTTCAGGCTCCTTGAGCGAACCATTCCTGTGATCCGATCTGGCTCAATTTTGGCATGAGAACTTTACTAGGTCTAGGACAAATTTCAGCCTGCAGCGCATAACATTTCACATGTTTTAAATTTCCCATACAAATTTGAGGAAGACTAAATTGGACAATGATGTTCATTGGAATTCTTTCAAATGCAAGCATATTTATCATTTCTGTTTGATTCAGAGGGAACTTAGGAAATCCTTTTAGATTTCATTATGCAGCATCTGAAAGGCGGCTATCTCCTACTGTCAACAAGTTATACCGTGTTAAAATCAAACGGATAATTTAGTTTCATACTTTCTTTCTTCTGTTCTTCCAAAAAGAGAACGAAGAAACTTTTTTCATGCTAAGCGTACGCATTTTGCAAATACATGACTGCTTTCAGGCGTATGATCACTAAGACTAGTCGATACACTTCTTCTAGGAAAAAATTCTGTTGATAATTTAAACTTCGTCAACAGTACAATATATGTAGGGGAGAATGAGGATACTTGATCCCTGGGGGATACTTGATTCCTTAGCTATATCTCAAAACTGGAATGTCTTACAATGATCAGAAGAAAAGAGTTCTAGAAAAATGTGCCAAAATGTGCAAAATAACAATGCTTGTAGTTTAAAAATTTTTAACAAAATAATAGTGTGAGTAATTGAACTTTGTTTGAAAAATTTTACAAAATGTAACTTGAAGATCTTTAAAATGTACCTTACATGGGAAAATTAAGAAAATAAATATTTGTCCAATGTATCAATCGTTCGAGCGTAAAATGAACTTCATAATGCCATATATTCGAAGCAATGGAAAACTCTCAACTTTTTCAGAAAAAGTTTTCTCAAACGTTGATTATGGGTACAATTGATCCCCTATAGTTGGGTACAGTTGATCCCCCTTCCAAACGGCATATTCTTCTTCCGAATTGATCGTTATGATTGCTGATTACGAAATTACTAATAGGTATTTATCCAAAAATCAATATTTATCAAACAATTGTCTGAAGAAAAGAGCAAAAGTAATTTATTTTCTTTTAACTATAAAAAATAGCGCCTTTAAGTATGCAATGTATTTAGCGTTGAGACAAAGTTATAGAATTTTCTTCTTATGTCTGCTATAAATTGTGAAATGAGATCAAACATGGCCAAAATAATAAATTAAATTCTATCTTGGGGTTTTGTTTGATTATTATACAAGGATTAGGGCTTCCTGAATAAAAGATCAAGTCTCCTTCAAAAGGGGATAAAGTCTCCCCTAACTTAAGAAAAATCGCAATTTTTTTACTACCACGAAAATGCTTCTAGTTCATCAACAGGTTCAAGTATCGTTCTAATTTTTGGAGCATAGAAACTTGAAGTTACAAGCTGTCGGAAAATGTCAAAGACGGTGAGTTGCTATATTTTTCCAAAAAGATATGGTGAAAATAAGAAAAGGGGATCAAGTATCCCCACTCTCCCCTATAGATGATTTCTGATCTATTCGATATGAAAAATTCTGATGGAATAAAGATCAGCTATATGATTGCTATAGCTAAGCTAAAACTAAACCTCAAAATCTAATGTCGTGAATTTTTCTCCGGTACTACGACCATTTGAAGAGTTCGACAATTATTGTTCCCAAAAACCGTTCCCTCCATCATACAGTTCGGGGAAACAGAATTCCGGAAAGGAAGGTTTAAACTGAACGACAAAAGCTACAGAAGAGAAGTGAACCAATATGACCTAGATTCCGGAAGTTGTTTGGTCGTCGTCGGTCCTTATGTTTCCATTTCAACGATCTGGTCAAGAACGCTTCCAACTAGACTTTTTTTTGTGGTTCTCTATTCGAACGCTTATCGTAGATGTATGATACAATTTTTCGGGAAACAAGTGCAACTTGAAACTCGAATCGAGTTTGAATTGCTCCACTCATATTTTCTTTAAACTTCCAGGTGTTATGGGTGCTATTTTCAACAACTTGGAATGATACTTTGTAACATATTAATATGTTAATATCTTTCATAAAAGGAAAAAGTATATTTTAAAACTGTAGTTCAATGCAGCTTGTGCAGATTTTGATGTCTAAATGAAAAGCAAAATGTGACCTAATGTGAGTACATTCTAAGTTTTGATCGAATTTGCCTGGATATTGCCCGGATTTTTTGTCAACTATTTTGAAATCATATGCACGAATTTTGAAATTTTTTTTTAGCTAAAATAACTAGCATTTTTCCGGCCCGGATACGTGCTGAAAAAATCTGGCAAACTAAGTCTTAGTGTCTTTTAGTTATGGGAAAATCTTCTTGATAACTTTTTTTTAGTTCTACCCGGATATGAGTAAAATAGTCAGCATGTTGATCACATGGGAAAAAGTTACTTCCTTCCTAATTTGATTGGATGAAATTTACTTTTTTTAAAATTGATGACAAATTAAAAAAAAAAACTTCATGGCGAATTCGAAATGCGTAAATAATATTCTTCTATCTGAAAAAAAAAACAAAGATTCCTAAATCATCTATCATCTAATCATCTTCCAGCTTGCTCTCCACAGTTCAAGGTAAACAAATCCTTGCTTCCTACGAACACTGTCATCGCACCGGGATGAACGAAGAACTCAAATTGTTTCTCAAAACTTAAGTTTCGATGCGTTGTTTTGGCCTTTCTTAAGCTCTCCCGACTCGATTGTCCCCCGCGAAGTTCAAGATTTTAGTGAATGAAACCAGACCGGGATGTGAATTTCAAAGTCGGGGTCGGCAAAGCGAGAGTCTGTTGGCTTCCATATTCGAAGAAACTTTTCAAGTGCGCGGTCTGATTGAGCCAGGAGTAAGGGGATGGGACCCCTCAGAAATTTTCCCCACAAGAAATTCACGAATGAAATCTTGGCACTTTTCAGCAGCAACGGCACAAAACTGCCTTCGAGAACCGCAAACTCCCGCACGTTTACCGAGTGTGGTGCCGCATGTATTTGCGAACCATTTTCTTTTTTTTTCGTTTTGGCTCTGCTTCAGTCTCTTTTCGGAAATTTTGTGGTAGGGTGTGAGAAGTCCTCAACAAACATGGAAAACATTTTAATGTTTGCGGTATTTTTGCGGAAAACCCGTGTGCCCCTTCCCATGAAAGCACATGTTCACATTTCAAAGGTCGTCTCTTTCTTCTAAACATTCATCTACCGTTTCCGTTTCCCTGAAATGGGAAAGGGGGGATGATGAGGTGGGGAACAGGTTCAGGTAGAGGAACTGCGAGGGGGAAGGACACTAAGTTCACCGGAAGTTTAGTCGGCAAAAGATGTTCTCCAAATGTGGGTGGGTCTGTTAGAAAGTGTGTTTGTACATCTGCGCTCGGAAAACACTTAAAAGGCACACCTGCCTTGAGTGGCTCCAGAGAGTGAGGCTGAGGGACATTCGGCAAAAGCAGCAGCCGAATGAAGAAAGGTCGCCGAAAGTTTTTCGGGGGGCCATTTTCAGCTTCCCGGTATTTGGGTCGGGCAAATACTTTTATTGAAAATTATTTTCTCATTCGCATCACTTTCCGGTGCGGCGAGGGTTTCAGTTCTGTGCCAGCAGAAGTTAATATCTTTCCGGAAAAACTTGGGACGCCTCATATTGAGTGTTGAAAACTTCGACCGACTTCGAACCGGGCCAAAGTCAAAACTTGGAAGGTGTTTTCGCAAGGTGTTGTATGACGCAGATAAAATCAAACTATCCTACGTATGGCACTTTCGGTAAAATGAGTGTTTTCTCATATGAAACAAAATTAAAAATTTAAAGTTCGATATAGTTAAAAGATTAATACCCATAGTTTAAATTTTAAAGTTTTTCATATTTTTTTCAATTTAAATTTGTTCAGACTTGTGTGTTTCCAACTTTTAGGATGCAACTTTTTTTTTGTTTCGATCATAATCGTTTTATAATCTTTATTTATATCAACATTGCAGATGGCGAACAGTCACTGAAAAACTTATCCGGTACAAATGTGTTAGATGTTTACTCTTAGGCTCGAACTCGCGGATAATGGCTTAGAAGGCAATTAACGTTCCAACTGAGTTATATAACAAGCCCATGCAACATTATTTTACGTCATAATTCCCTCATAACATTAAGTTTTACAGTTCACCCTCATTAGACAATCGACCTTCAAGGAAAACAAAAACTCTACAATTTTTTACCATTCCAAGTCATCTTTTTCAAATCTTTTCAATCTTCATCACAATTGTTTTCTTGTTCCGAGAGAGTTGACAGAGAAAATTTTCCGTAAAATCACGTGCCAATGAATTTGCCTCATATTTCCTCATCCTCCCTGCCTCGGCTCATTACGGGAAGGCGAACGGAAAAGGCAAAGGGACGACGAGAAAAATATGTTCGCAAACAACTAAGCAAAACACCCATTTTTCCTTCTCCAAGCCCCAGAGTAAATCTTTACGAATGGGTGAAATAAATCTACACCTCCAGACTGGGGCGGGAACTCCTCGAGACCCTCTTCCATTTTCCCTTCGGTTCCAAAATTTTACCCCCAGTTGGACGTAACTTTTTTTCCCCTCATTCTAAGATACAGTTGAGGGTTTCTTGGGTTTTTTTTCCTTCCCTAGCTCTCGTTTTATGTGTGAAAGTGTGTGTTTGTTTCTTTCTTCATTTTTGTCAATCTTGTTTTATCCGGATGTCAGGCTTGGTTTCTTAATGAATTAAACAATGATTTTGTCTGTAAACATGCTAGAAACTTCACAGGAAAGAGAATGGAAGCATCAAGGGGAATGGAGGGTTTCGTTTCTCGTCAAGCATCTTTATTGTCGTGGTTACCAGAGACTCTGAGAGGGCGATAACATTCTGGTTACAAGTGTTAACTACAAAACAGAGCTTGTGAACAAAATGAAAACATTTTTCAAATTGCGTTTTTGTTATCATAAATTGATCAATTGATATTATTGACAAATATGAATATTACGTAGGATGTTTTTTTTATCTGTCAGCCAGCTTGATATTCTTGTTTTTCATACCATAACAAGGTTGGTTAAATCACAGAAAAATCTATAATTATACGAAATTTTGAGCAAGTTTTCATCACAGAATCTGTGTAACAGAACACAGAATTTTGAAAATATATATGCACAGATTTCACAGATTTTTAAAATTTGTACGAATTTCTTAAATTCTAATCTTTTATATCAATATAAATTTTGGTTTTCTTGCATTGTATTGGAAAGTCATGATAAGATTATTTTTGTTTAATAATTTTTCTCAAGTAAATTGTTTAGATAAAACATAATTTCTCATGACTTTTTAATGAAAAAAAAACTATCTTTATTACAAAAAACCTTCCCAGGATTTATGGGTAAAATTAAAGGAAATCAGAATTGTTCACAAAAACATAGATATTTTTTCAGCAACCTTGATCATAAGTTTTACGTGGCATTTTCGAAACCTTGTAGGTATTTAACGAGTAACAATTGGTTCGGAAATTAAAAATTTATTTCAAAATTCATCCCGTATTCATCTCCTAAAGAAATTGTTTAAAAAAATGACTTTTAAAATGTTTTATTTATATTCAAACTGGAGCTAAAGATTACACGAATAACGTTTTGCAGAACATGATACTCAACGTTCGTTCCAAAGGAAAAAAAAAGAACTACAATAAATAAAATACAATTTTTGTCGACCGTTATTTGTAATTTTGTTTGTGTAGTTAAAAGATTCTGACCACAATTATAATGCAGAAATCAGAAATCCACTTGACAACTTTTTTAAACACAAAAGATGCTTTTAATAAGCTTATTATATATATAAAAGATGCTTTAATTAGCTTATATATGAAAAAAAAAATAGATTTTATGAGTACCCGCTCTTTTTCGTAAGGTTTTTCTTTTGCTTTCGAAAGCTTCGAAAAATATTTGTAACGAGAGTATCAAAACAGAAAAAAACTGAAAGTCACCAATCAAGTTAGTCAAATACGAAAGCTGATTCTCAAATTATTTTTCTTATGAAATTTTTATTAAAAGAAAATATTTTTTTCAAATAGGATCGAGAATAACAAATCAATTCATGACAGTGCTTCCTTTAGTAATTTTAAACATTAAAAATACTGATTAATGATCGATTTTGCTGGAGAGTAATCTGTCTCTATTTTCAATATATTTTTCCATCATTAAAATTAACTGGTTTTGATTGGATAAACTGAGGAGAATCTATGTTTCCATTAAAGTTTTTAAAATGGAGTTTTGCATAAAATTTCTGAGTCTTTGAGTAAACAACAGGGCTGTTGAAATCACTGAAAAATTTAGAATTTCAATAAACCTAGAGTAGATTGTCTCAGAATCTGTGTCACAGAACTTTAAGTACATGAAATATTCACAGATTCCACGTATTTTTCAATGTATGTATATGTTTTCAAAATTATAATTTGAATGTCAATATAAAAATTGGATATCTTAATCTGGATTGGGAAAATACGACAAAATTGAAAAATTTTCAATGATTTTTCTCAAATGAAAAATCATCAAAGAAATACAGATATTTTTCAGCAGAAATCACAATCTTTTTTCAGCAACCTTGGGTAAGTGTTGATGAAAATAAACGAAGCAAAAAAACAGTCAAATAAAACTGTTTTTTTATGATTCTTTTACTTTTTTTCAACACTTACTCAAGGTTGTTGAATTCTATGTATTTGCTGAAAAATATCCTCTTTTGTTTGAGGCCATAAGTTTTAACTTTATCAGAATTTAGCAATTTAACAATTAACAAATTCAAATGGCTCAACTACCGATCCTAGCTAGATTGTCCCATGTGAAAAAATGTGCAGTCGACAAAAACACGATTAAAGTTTGAACCATATTTTCAATTTAATCGTAGTAATTAGTAAAAGTTGAAAAATTTACAATGAAATCTAAAAAAAGCTACTTTTCCTTCCGTTACCTCGCAGTAATAGCCAAAAACGCTTCGTGTAACATTTTGGCGTAGAATCTAAACGCTCGAATCAATTTGAGTTTTAACGTAAAACTGCTTTTTACCCTTTAGATCTCGTTACTTATTTCTGCTTTGAGTATTTTAGTAAGGTTCTCCAACTACTTCTTTAAGTTATCTTACTAAATCAGAGGTTCATCATTTCTTCTAAAGCATATTATGCTCATATTAAGAATAAAAAATGCAAATGAAACAAAACGTATCTTTCCTTTTTTACCACCCACTTTTCTGCGCCATCAGCGTTGGATAACTTTCTTTTTGACAGTTTGAATCAACCTCGGAAGCGGCTTTTCAAAAATTGCCATTTTTCATGTAATGTGACATCCTTGCGTAGAAATTTCAACATAAAGATAACCACCTTGATGAAATTTGTCATAAGTTCAGAATAAAGTATACTTTTTTTGTGTTTTTATTCTAAAGTTTTCGCTAAAAGAGGCAGTGTCCAGCAAAAACAGTGAAATTGACAGAAAAATAAAATGGGACACTTTACGTAGAATGGCGGAAATTTCATTGAAAATTTCACTGAATTTTAATGCAATAAAATCTTATTAGCATCAAACAACTACTTCAAAAGTACATTCTATTTACACACGCAATATGCTAAGAATGGAAAAACTAAATTGGTTTTGTGATGATTGAAAGAGTTAATTTTTTTTCCAGAGTTCAAAAGGTATCTGATGTAACATATTTTCATAATTAAAATTCATGACCTTGAAGAAATTTATTCGTTAACTCCTATTTTGTAATAATGTTTAGGTATTTGCAGCATTACCGATTTTCAAGTTTATCATGAAGGTCCGAATGATATATTCTTGTTCAATTATTTGTGCAAAATAGTTTTCCTTTTTAGAATGATATTATAGAAGCAGTCAAAAAATTGATTAAACACATGCTTTGCTGTATTTTGTCGCTTTTTTACCAGTTTCTGAAAAGCCTCAAATGAATGTTAGCCCCGATTAAGATCGAATTATTTGATTCCATATTTCAGTTTGTTACAAAAAAAGGCTTTATAAAGTAACACTTGAAGCTGATGAACTTCGAATGGGGTTTATGTTTCAATTTATCGGTGTCATAATAAGATGCCAAAATTTTAAAGTAGTTCAATCTTGTTTAAAAAAAAACATCAAAAATGTTTAATTTGGTACAATATTAAATAGCTTTAAAAAAAAGTTTTTTATTGATTCAAGTTCATTATTTATTTTATTTAAAGAAATAACATTTTAATTCCAATAGCATCACATAATAGGTTTGAAGTCGTTTTTTTCGATTATTATAAAAGAAATGGTACATTAAAGTTGAAATTTTTTCAAAGAAATTCTATATTCATTTCAATACCGTTTTGAAAAATTTTCCCAAATTTTTAAATTTGGTGCAGGAAGGTGTTTGTGATTGATTGAGATTAATAAATTTGTTAGAATTTGTAAATCTAAAGGAAATAAAAGCGATTTTCCAAAAACTACTTAAAAAAATCTGCAATTTATGGGTTAACAGCATAGAAAAATATTGTTGATGCCTTTGTTTCAACAACTGAATAAGGAAGATATTTGCTTTCCGAACACGATTAAACTGTCATATTTTGTCTATCACCTCTAGTTTTAGTGAAATGCCGTTTGGACGTATCAAGATAATCAATTTTGAATAAAATCAATTATTGATATCTGATAAACCAACCAACCAGAATTCAATACAAAAACTGAATTAAGTTTTTTTTTTCTTATCTTTTTTTCAAGCAAGGATGAAAATTTTCTTTCTAGATATTATGGCAGGACTATAGATATATGAACAGGACTCAGCCTATCGGGGGCCAAATTGAATTAATCTTATTTTTGCAAAAGTCAACCCGAAGAATATACAATATTTCAAACATACAAAGAAACTGGATATGAGTTCCGTTTTTTACCTCTTAATAGCCATTTTGTTTGTATAGAAGGAAGTTTTTGGTATATATAAAGAGTTTAGAATGAAGAGTAAATCAATTATTGGAGCCGTTAAATACAATATCAATGCGCAATTTCTCTTTTACAGAAATTCTGTGGCTTAGAATTAATCAAAAAGAGATTCAAACTAATTTTTTTTTATCATTAATCGCATTCAAAGATAAAATATAAATATTTTCCTCATGACTATTGGGAAGACTTAAGACTTAGTTCGAAGTCAAAAACAAAAACTTAAACAAAACAATTCTCATCAAACTCTATGCAGATACAGACACAAGAGCTCAAGGTTAGAACTCAAAACCATTAATCCAATTTGATTCAGAACCAAAAATTCAGTTACTCAAATCAAGATTTGGGAAACAAACTACGAATAAATTTTAAATACTTAATTGAGGTCAATATTGTAATCAAAATTAAAACAGAAATTTTAATTTATAATCCAAACGGTTAAACAATTTTAACTCTTCAAAACATAAAAAATACATTTTATGTAATGTATCGAAAAGCTTAAAACGTTTTTCAAATATTACACGACTTGTTGCAATTTTCGACAATCCAAGAACTTTAAATGATAAACTTCAAAAGTTTATTTGTTTTCTTTTTTAGGTTTTTTGAAAAAAAAAACGAAGGGGAAAGCAAGTCGAAAGTTCATTAAGTTGGAAAAAACGTTTTGATCGCTGCTGACGTTTTTGGTTGAAAAAAGTAGGGTATTTTACACATTTTTTCTGAATTCTCTTTACACTGGATTTTGCATAGATTCGTCCAGATTTAGTGTTGAAAAATTCCAAATCAATTGCTCAAATTTTGCCAAGTTTTGAACAAATTTATCCTTACTTGCTAAGCCCTCATAAATGCAGAAAAATTCTGCAATGCTTACTCTAGGGAGGCCCCCATAACTTCAGTAAGTGTGAATTTATTCAAAGTATAATTTCATGCTCCTTCTCTCTCTACCTGTTATATTTTAAGATTAAATTTCGATTTTTTTTTAATTAAAGCAGTATGATTACAACCGTGTTAATTTTTTCTCACGAGGGGCCCTTCTGAGCCGGGGGTCCGGGGTAGTTGTCTCTCATTGGCCCTCTTTTATCCGGACTTGTTTCAGAAATAGCATTCTTTAAAAATAATTTTTTTTAATTTTTTTGAAATTCAATACATTCAATTCAAGCTATTTCTGCCATCGCTTAAAATATTATAGAAATTTTAATGTGGAAATTTTAATATTTCAAACAATTATGTTAAGGACTGGAAAAAATTTTAACTGATGTTTTTAAAGATATCTAAGATTGGTTTTGGTAAAAAACAATTCATTAAATTTTCGTCAAAATCTTCGTTTTTAACAAAACGAGGAAAAATAAACTAAACATTTACTTTAAATTGATAACGTTTTTTTTTTAATTTATTGTCATTTGTTAAAATTTGCATGAATTTTCAAGAGGTTTTTTTCATATTTTTCAAAGTTTACCAATGAATCTAGAAAAACGTGAGCTTTAAGAAACAACTGATTCCAAGTCTGATTTCAGTGCCTTCACATTGGACAAAATTAGTTCTGTAATGCTTGACAACTCGAACAAATAAATTTCCTTGACTTATGTACAAAACTGTCGTCATGTCAAAATTTATTCATATTTTCGGTTTGAAAAGGTGATCATATTTTTTCATATTTAAAATTTTTCACCTGTTGATCATACTTTTCATCTTTGTTGTTGTCACATAATCAGAAGTTTAGAAGGTAGTTTATTTAATCACTGTAATTGAAAAGAATACGGATTTTTTTAGCAGGATTTGACTACTCAATAATCATCAATAATCAGTTTGAACCAAAAGCTCTGAAGTTTTTTTTAACTATTTTTTCAGTTATAAAGCTTAGTTCTTTTAGAAATGGGACAGCTACGAATGCGGGTATCTCAAAAACCATTCGTTTGATCGAATTTTTTTCTATGAAGGAAATGAAGGAAAATTTATGATAATTCATGAAAAAAATATACAAAAAATATTTATCGTTTTTTAAAAGAAATTGGTGTACTTTATTCTTAGGACCCCCTATTGGCCGGCGCGCACTTTTTTCAGTAATGATTTTCTTCAATTTTTCAAACTTATTCTTCGTCAAATCTGTTTTTCTAATTAGCTGTATCCCCCTCCTTCAATTTCTGCTAGATTTCGGTCCAATGCTTCCCTTTTGAAAGAAACTGAGGGCAATTTAGTGGATATAGCTGGTTCAAAATTAACAAAACTTGATTATTTTTGAGCCCCTTTAAAGCGATGGAAATTCTGCTGGCAAAATCTGACATAAGTGAGTCGGACGGCTGGCGTGGTGTTGGTTTTTGAGCGTCATATTTAATACGACATTTTTCGATCCACCGTTTAATCTTAAATAACTTTTCGTTCTAAGGATAGCGTCCAATGTGTCAACACTCAGACGATAACGAACTTTGGTGTTATTGGCATTTACTTGCGAGAAAATGCGCCAACCAACTGCTGACGAGTAGGGGATTATAATCAGATATTTAATCATATGTAGCAAATTTGGGGATCTAATTGTTCCATCGTGTACTTCCCAGTACGGAACTTCTATCGTTAGAATAATGAAGGCTAACTTCTAACTTATTTTCTATAAAGTTTTCAATAAACTATATGAAGGCCAAATGTACAATTTTTTACAGTTTTTAAAAGTCAAAAAACTGTGCAAATCTGTACCAAATTTTGAAAATCTGTCATCTGTACGTACAGTTTCTGCACCAAAAATGAGCTCAAAAATCTGTACCTGTCTAGATAAATCTGTACATGTGGCAACCATGAGTGTGAGAGCTTTCGCATCTCAGTGAGAGAAAAAGATTTCTTAACAAAGAGCACCCTGGTGTTTCAGTCATACACCTCAGTGTAAATGAAGAAAAAATATATAGACTCCCACCGCGCAACGTAGAAAAAAATAACCACGTTTGTGGATCTGAAGTTGTTGAAAAAAAACTTGTTTTTTTTGCTTCCACATGGTTTTTCTTTTTTTTGGGCACACCAAACATCAGTTTAAGTTTAAGATGATTTGATTGATTCCTGAAATAATGCAACGGGTTCCAGTTTTGTAAGAGAATTTGTATGGATGAAGGAATTTTTGTATATGAGGCCCTCAGAGCCAAAGAGGTATAAGTGACAAAATGGTCAATTTTGAGTTAATGATGCAACCAAATTTTCATATTTTAAACTTTATCTGCTGTTTTTTCAAATTTTTAGAATTTTATTTACACACTTATACTTTCGAAAGAAAAATACAAATTTTCTAAAAATGAATGGAAATTGGTCAAACACAACAACTTAAAAGAGTGTTTTCTCGAAATAAGCTTTCAAGCACTTATACCCCTTTGGCTCTATAAGGGCTTCATATGTTATTGTGTAGGAGATTCAAATAAGTTTGAAAAAGTTATTCTTAAATTATTGGTTTTTATTGTTTATAAGTTTAATGATTTGTCGACATGAAAGGAACCTAAGTATTCAATGAAAAAAAGTTATATCCAATTCAAAACTAAAATAGGAATCCATTGAAAAGTATTTATAATTGAATGCTTTTCTTGCTAAAATTTTCAAAAATTTCTACACCCAAAGAAGAGGTTGAAAAATTTCAATTCCGCTTGGCGTTAACTCAAAGCCAAAATGGGCTGAAAGGTGGGGTAGGAATGGGATGGAAATGGGATGGAAATGAGATGGTACTGGGAGACTATACCAGCGATGAGAAAGTTTATTAGTGCCGGCCCGGCGTAGAATCTTATGCCGATATTCGAGTAGAATATGATTTTTGGGTGTAGAAATGTTTTTGCCGAGATTATTTATGTAAATCCAAACTCACTGGCTATGCAAAGCAGTTTTAGTGATTTTTCATTCTCATCCTACGGTTGTAACTTTCAAGTAAGGAGTCAAAAAAGCCCAAAATTAAAAAAAAATGTATATTCTTGAAACATTTTTTTGTTAAATCTCGGATATGTTTTCTGTGGCGAGGGTTTTCAACAGCATGTTACGATGTGTAAAACCACAGAACAAAAAAATGATACGCATGTGTTATGTAAGGGAAAGGGAAGTTAAAATGTTCTAAAATTTTGTTACGTATCCTCTGTATGGTTCTAAAGAAGTTTGTTTTTTGCACAATTTTAAACTGAACCATTACTCAAAAACTGTTCTATTGAGATTTCGTTTAATTTCATGATCGAATTTAGTGGCTGATTCAACATAAAAAAAAAATCTTCAGTTAGCTTACCCAAGTAACACCGATTGTTTCATAAGACTCCCCAAGCCCCTTATGGAACCAAAACTTGTTCTAGTAGCCTGCTATAAAACTTTATTTGTTACTTCGGTAGTTCACAAACGCTGAAAACTAATGTAATTAGTATAAATTTTACGAGATTCTTAAAAGCCTGTTAACAACTCTTCTAACATTCAGTTTCACAATATCTCTAAACAAGGTAGATAACATACACAGCACATAAACCAACCATAATAATTGGTAACTCTACAGTCCGGGTATGGTTCCGGCTGCCAGCCATTCAGAAACAAACAAAAAACAAAAGAAGTAAGTCCCGTAAAACGGCTGCCAACCAAGCCGAAGTAATCTCTTTGAAGATTTTGAATCGCGCATGAATACACTCTTGGGCAAAGTTGGTTTATCCCCCGGGTGGATGACAGCAACGGCCAAGGAGAGAAGTATTGTGATGGGACGAATAAATAAAAGGACGTACAAAAAAATATAGCGGAAGAGGAGCGGTTCTGGCAGGATCTTTTTTTTTTGGCTCCTATCACAGCTTCAAATGAATTACATCAGTCCTGCATGGTGGAATCTGAATGGTGGAAATATAAGGGAAAAAAAATGGAAAGCTATCCCGGTACACGATTAAAAGAAGGATAAAAAGCCTGTTGGTAGCGCTTTTCTCATCGCCGAAAATTCGTACCCCGACAACGATAGTGAGGTGAAAAATGAAAAGCGTGGCACAAAAAAACAAGTGAGAAACATATAAATGCATCTAATTATAGTGTAGCTGAGAATTTGGCCCGTCCTTCGTGGGGCCCAGAAATGAAGTACAAAAAGTAGAAAAAAACAAAGAAAAAGTATGGAATCCACAAACGGGCAAACTGGGTCCGGGCTCGTGGAAAGGATAATTTCCACTTTCTATTCTAAATGGTGCCCACTTTTGTTTCGTGGTGGAAAATGCGCTGCCATATTCTTGACAGGAGAGCAGCAGCACGAAGAGCGAAAAGAAAGAGCCTTCATTACTGGCTTTAATTATGTGTCTCAAGAGATTGCTTAGCAAGGCATTTCTTCCACCATTTCCATTCTCGGTCGGAAAAAAGAACGAGACGTGGCAATGAAAGTTAAACATGATGTTTCTGACATTCAACTGATGGTTTTGCACTGCCATTGAGGCACAGGATGGATGAGCCACGTGGGTCTTTCCTTGGGACAGCAAAGTAAGGCTAAGAGTTGAAATACGTTCTTCAAACAGAATTGCAGAACATGTTAAATTTTAATTTAAGGGATTTTTAAGATTAAAATTCATATTGTTTTAAAACATTTTCAGAAGCTTTAGTATTATGAACAAAATTTATATTACTTCAACAGTGTTTATGGTTTTTCAATACCTGATCAAAACAACCTCATGTAATCCTTTTGGGCTTAATGAAATCCTTTTGCCCGGACTAATTGCTTTCCAGCAATGAACGAACACAAGCCACACACCATTGAAAAGTAATAAATCTTTTCTCCCAAATAGCAATAAACTTCGAGCAGATTCGACTAATCCCAAACTCAAGAAGGGCGCCTCAAATTAATTTCTTGAATCTGATACCGGTGAGCCTGAATTCACATGTGAGTGAGCTGAGGAGTTTGGGTTTATGGGTCTTGTTCATCGTAGATTGGCAATTCCCATTAGATAAAGGAAATTTGTTTTTGTCGATTTAGGGCTTTGATCAAAGATTAGAGAAATTCGAATTTACAAACAGCCCCTTATCTGGATTGAATTCAATCCAAGTTTTCATCAACCAAAGAGAAAAGGATTTCGATAAGGCTTCTGAACACTTCGTTCTCAATTTTAGGGCCTGTTATACAGTCCAATTGACAAGTCGGTTGCCTCCTGAGCCGATGTCCGCGAGTTCGAGCTCAACAGTAAGCATCGAACACTGTTGTACCGAGTAAATTTTTAAAAACTGTCCGTCAACTGCAACGTTAACATAAAGTCGCCAAAGTCATAAAGATGGTAAAGAGACTAGCATCGAAAAAAAATGTTCAAAAATCTACCTTTCGCAATTTTTTTGTCGAGAGGGAGAAACTTTATTTTCAACGTTTCTAGGTAAAAAAAAATATTTCAAAAGTTTAAGGGTAAAATAACTCATTCAGTCTTATTACAAGTCCTCATTTTCAATTTTTTGGGATCTTTCTTTTCTCCAACCCCATTGTATAAATTGAAACGTTTGGTTTAATTGGTATAAAGTAATTGATTTTAGTGTTTGGAGATCGTTTGCAGAACTATAGAACCTAACCATTAATTAAGAATTTTATAACATTTCTTTTTTTTTCTATCTTTTCAGGTAATCTTCAAGAAGCGGTGTTTTGCCTACATTATTGAATAAATAATCAAATATTCTGATGACTTAGTAAGAGTACGGAAACTGAGTAAGAGATGATCGATAAAGATAAATTGGTTCCATAGCGGAGTTCGAATTCTAAAATATATTGTAGGGTTTTTGGGGGGAATATGGGGGAGAAAGGGAAAATGATCAAGTATGCGGAATATATAAGCTGAAACCCCGAATACATTGCTACATGTTTTTCTTTTTTAAAATTTTTTACTCATGTTCTTTCAAAAAATTACTTTTAATTGAAAAAACAAAGAGAATATTCGACTTTTGAAAATGCTTCTCAAAGAAACCTTTGAAATCATTGGATGTAAAACGCCCTAATGTAGGCAAGCGATTCTCCAAAACATAGTATCAAAACGTCTCGAAAATAACCCAATTTCAAAGTGAAAAAGAAATAAATTCTGTTAATTAATTTGGAGATAAAATAAAGAAATATTTTTTCTCAAATTTTGTACACATGACAACAAGTGGTTTTAAACATTTTTCGATTTAAAAAATGAATAATGTTGAAGTTTTTGTCAATATGTTCAACTGTGTCGGTTTCATACTGATGATAATTTAGGACTTATCAAAGAATAAGATTAATATATCCAGGGTGGCCACTAAAATCCAATTTTTGATTTCCCGCATTTTTCCTGTCTTTTTTCCACATGGTCTCACGAAATTCCCGGTTTCATACAACAGAAAACCAAACAAATTCCGAATATTCATTTTTAAACCATATAAACGAAAATCCATTAAGCTTTCTTTAGTGATAAATGATCTTTAAATGGTTTTAGTTTCAGTTATGTTTACCAATTAACCTACAAATCATTAGATTTATACGCAGGGTTTTTTTTTATTATTGAAAATATGTCGCTCGAGTCGAAAATGTTGAACAAAAGAAATAGAGTTTATTAAAAAATATGTTTGGTCATCATTTTTCAATTTTATTTGTATTTCAGATAGTTTTAAGTATTT
>NW_026597700.1:0-2561 GCF_029784155.1 Uranotaenia lowii
TAAACCAGATGGGATTATTGTACCGCTGTGTTTTCCCAGCAACTTTTTTTTATACCTTCTCAGCAGTTTTAAAGTTCCACTATCTTCTGAGAGCTGAACTATTAATATTCTGATAGCTCGTCTTAACCGCACCACGCTTTCGAAGTTACTGAAAGCGTGCACCGTCTTTATGCTCAACCATAACCGCCATAAACTCTTGATAAAAAAAACACTTTAAATACGTATCAGTATTTTTCTGTTCGCCGGGATCTTCCCTGGAGGGGTAACTAAGCTGCGTGCCCTACTGGAGAAGCTTCAGGGGGGATCAAGTCTGTTTATCTATTCAACTAAATGGATCATCCAAAACAGTGCAATGAAATGAAATAGTTTGGCACTATCTGGAGTATTGTTGGTAGCTCCCTAAGCCACTGCATTAAGTATTTTATAGGCATTCAATAAAGGAAATGACTGATTAATTGCGGGAGCACTGTAACCTGTTTAAGCAGACTGCATCATTTACTATTATTCTCTAAAAGATATGGATGCTACTCAGACAGCACGGGGGAAACAATTTTTATGATGAATGATTATTGCCTTCGGCTCAATTGTTAAATTAGGAAAATCTGAAATGTCTAGAAAGACTATCAATTTGGAATATATTATTAGTTACTAGCTGACCAGGTGTGCTTTGCTGCACCTTTAAAAGATCAATTAATTGTGTGAACATATGTAGTTTCATTATAAATAAATTTTAGATATCTTTACAATGAGAGCTTTCACATCACATGTTTTTCAGTGATTGTTTTGAAATCTGATATTAAGTACTCGATTTTATTTGCTTTTCTCCCCAGCAATGTGAGGAGGGTCCACGAATTTCCATATCAACATTTTTCGTAATCAAATAACATCATACACATATGGCTCTATTTGCTTGATAAGTTTTCAAGCTTTACATACTTTCCCTTTTCCCGTTTCTCCTCCGAAAAAGGAGGGGTAATGAATTTCAAAAAAAAACCTCTCATGTAGAACATGGTTTCTATTGCTTGAAATGTTTTTAAAACTATGCGATAAAAGCTCCTCCCCCATTCCTGGCTCTGTACTATTGTAAGAAGTCAATTTTGCTTAAAGGAAAAGAAGATTGAAGTTTTCTTCTTCCTTGCCAGGCTAGCTCAGATGTCCAACCAAATAAAGTTTACATTTGCTTCGAATGAAGACAATTTTAAATTTTACATGTCTATATCTTTAACTTTTATTGTCAAATCATTTTTGTAATTATTTACGAGGATTTTCTTGCATATTGCAACCTCAAACTTTAGAATAGGGCAGAATATTTGGCTACTCACTCAACACATGAACTGCTTCGCTGGAACTCTCCCCGTCGATGATCCTGTTCGCCCGCAGTGTCATCACCACACAAAGTGTCGCAACAGAAATCATTTTCCGGTTCTGCTGGCTGGCTGCGATGAAGCCCATGAACCTCACAGGACGTTTTTTGCCAACTTGATGCGATGATCTGCGGGGGCGAGCAGGGGACCGGGAACCGGGCATCCGGATTCTGCTGCTTTCGGTGAACTGGTTGTTGCCGAAACACTCAGCGAACTTGGCCGGCAGATGCTGGACGACTCGGGTCGGAGATTGCTGCCTAACTGGACGTGAAACGGCACTTCGTTGAATCATGCGGAGATCGCTCGTGTTGTTGGAAGTGCCCGCAGGTGGTTGGGTGCCGCTGGCTTGATGCGAAGATTTACGGATGCGAGCAGGGGACCGGGAACCGGGCATCCGGATTCTGCTGCTTTCGGTAACCTGGCTGTGGATGACACACTCAGCGAACTTGGCCGGGAGATGCTGGCCGATTCGAGTTGGATGTTGCTGCCTAACTTTCCGGAAATGCCAGTAGGAGGTTGGGCACCGCACTTCCGAACACTGCTGGTTGCCGATATTATTGGTTTTTATCCGCCGTCGGAACCTCTTTGGCCTATAGCAATTCGGCCCTGCTGCCAACTCAACCAATCGCTTGAGAAAAAAAGAAAAGAAAGCAAGACAAAAAGCCCTACGGCAACGCATTTGGTCAGCATAAGTTCGGCGTTGTTTGCTTTTTGCCAACTCACCCTTTTCTGAGGGGCTTTTTTGCTACCGAATTCCTTTTAGCTTTCCGTACCTTTGGCAGGTACGCCACGTTTGCCAGTGATGACGCTTGTCCGCTGGTGCGTTTTAAGCGAACGTGCCTTTGGGCGTGTGCAGGTCGATGTAGTGATGCACCAGAGTTTTTTCTGCTGACGCCACACGCTGCCACCACTATCGCGCACTCAAACGGAAATGATCGAATGTGCTTTGGTTTTTTCCGGGGTCGTAAATATATATATATATATATATATATATATATATATATATATATATATATATATATATATAATATATATATATATATATATATATATATTATATATATATATATATATATATATTATATATATATGATTATATATATATATATATATATATATAAATATATATATATATATATATATATATATATAATATATATATATAGAGTATATATATATATATATATATAATATATA
>NW_026597701.1:0-2555 GCF_029784155.1 Uranotaenia lowii
GACAAAAATGAAAAAAAAAATTAAAAAAAAATGACAGATAATGACAAAAAAAAACGGCAAAAAATGACAAAAATTACAAAAAATGACCAAAATGTCTAAAAAATTTCAAAAATTTCAAAAATGTCAAAAATTTCAAAAATGTCAAAAATTTCAAAAATATCAAAAATGTCAAAAATGTTAAAAATGTTGAAAATGTCAAAAATGACAAAAATGTCAAATATGAAAAAAATGAAAAAAATGTCAAATCCGATCATAGGCAACAAATTTGGATTGAAAAAAAAATAGGAATCAGATCATCGGAAATGATTCAAACATAAGCTTACCAGTAAACTGCTATCAACGAGTGAAAAAAAAATTGAAAATCTGTAAAAAACTTTTGGATCTGGGATAGGATTTTGAGGTTTAGGCCCGATACTGAGTCGAGATTGTTACTCTTGATTCACTTTAGTCGTTCATCTAAATTTGATAAAGAATTTTAAATTTTGAATTTAGAGTAGAACATTTTGCTTGAAATTTTTTGAACTCTCAGGGGGGGGGGGGAGGGGTGGGGTTTTTAAACTCCAAAACCCCACCCTGTTCCTACGGTGAGCCATACATTGTAGAACATTATAATTCATGATACTTTCCAAAACACCAAACATCTATCTTTTGAACTGAAAGTTTTAAGACAACTTGTTTTCATGAAGTTAGGGTGGTCCTATAAAAATCAGTTTTTCTTGATATCTTTTCATGGTGGGTGATATTTCTTCAAAATCATTTATTCAGCAACATTTTAGATAATTTCAATGCGCATCTTTCGTTGAAAGCGGTTTCTATCAAAATTTGTTTTTGTTTTGAAGTTATTAGGCAATGTGTGTTGAAAATTGACTCTTTTAGAGCTTCAATAACACCAAATTGAGCAAGTCGATAATTTAATCGTTTATTGCATTTGAAAGTTCATTTTTTTAAATGGATTTTAGCTCCACAGGAGACATTCGTACCTCAAATTTGAAAGTTCATTTTACAATTATAACAATATAAAAAAAACTGTAGATATGTTTTTTGATCAATACGTTTAATGGTTATATGAAATTAACTAAATATCTTCAAAATCTCTCAGAGAGAATTTGTGCATTTGTTCTTCAAGAACTCAGAAACTGTTGGACCAATTTACGAGAAATTCGGCATGCATTAGTTTTTTGAGTGAAGAATGGTATCTGTGGAGTTTTGAGTCTGTCGCACTCACGGGAGGGATGGCTCCCATACAAAATAATCGTAAAATTCGATAAAAGCGGTAAAATGTAATGTAATGACAAGTGATTCTCATCAAATGTTGTGAAAATGCATTTAATTTTCAGTACACTTAGGCCCCTCCCGTCAAAAAAGGGGGGTCCCCATCTTTTAAAATAAAAACACAAGACAATCCTTATCAGGAAACACAAGTTTTCACATCATTTGATGAGAATCACTTGTCAATACATTGAATTTTACCGCATTCTATAGTTTTTAACGATTTTTTTTGTATGTCCCTTTAGTGTGACGGACTCAAAACTCCACACTTCAATGTTTTGAAATATTGAGTTGAATTTTAAATGACAAATTGAACGTTAATTTCATCATGTAAAGGTTTCTGGTTTCTTATCGGTCCCCTTTCTTAAAATGCAAAAAAAAAGAAATTCCACCATCAAAAGGAAGTAATTTGCAATAAGAGCATTTTTTCACGGATGGATGGCAGCAAATTTCTCGAAACAGTTCATCCGTATCCTGGCAGAAACGATGAGAAAAATTCAAATGTGCCACGAGGTGGGAACGCGCTAAGCTCTTCTCTCAGCCAAAAGAGCGAACCAGCGACAAGTGTTTCAACAACAGTTGGCTATCTAAATCTTTCGAGAACATAAAAATTCCAGACCGGATTTGGAAGTTTCATTCATGAAAAACGAAACCGGTTCCAATTGAGTAGAGCTTTGTTCAGGCGGGAGAGGTCCCCTTCGATTTTGGTGTCGCTTAAGTTTCGGGTGGCGGTGACAATTTTTCGAGCCCCAAGCCCGCTTATTGGGTGTGCTCAATGGACCCTGACTCGGGAAGTTCTCCGAAAATGTTATTCTCGAGAAATTAGTAGAAGGTCAAGTTGGACCTAGCTAACACATGTATATGGACAAAAAAAAAATGGTGATGGTCGTAAAAATGACACTTACTGGGAGCCACACATTTTATTGATAGTTGGACCAGGTAGAATCGAGATTGGGGAGACAGGTTTCTAGTAGATAATTTTATCCGATGGAACAGGAAGTTCAACGGCAGAAAGATTCTGGTCTGAATTTCTTTAAAGTTTGAAAGACGTCAATTTTAAAAACAATTTTTGAACATTTTATTTCTCTGCTATTTCTTTTTACATTTGACAGAGTAACTAGTTTCGACAATCATATAAAGATATCTCTCGAGTTCGTCGCTTTGAACTTAACTGGTCGGCCCCAAGCAGTCTCTGATAGGTCAAATAATTGATCGGGAATTCGTTTGAATGCATAATGGCTCAAACAAAACTATTTGGAATTTCCATTACTGAAAAATGTCAGCAT
>NW_026597702.1:0-2550 GCF_029784155.1 Uranotaenia lowii
ATTAACAATAAATTCAATTAACATCACTGCTTGAGTAGTCACGCAATACTTCGCTAGACACCCTGCATTGATGTCAATTGAATTTATTGTTTATCAGTGTGAAAGACATATCCCTATTCAACAGATAAAAACTTTTTTGTATAATAAGATACGAAGATACGGTCTTCGACAAAGTTGTTCAGCGGAAATTTTCCTCAAGGAATTTTATAAATTGGCACAAAATCCATCAGCTGGCTCGGTTCCACAGACGAAACAAAAATTATGTTGATTTTTCAGTACAAAATATTCAATTTTCCCATACAAAACTAAAAGTTCAAATTTACTCATGTAAACGTTAGTTAAAAATTTTGCAAAAAATCATGGATGGGTTTTGGACCAAGACGAAGCATTTTAGAACCCAGGGTTTGAGAAATTTGAAAATGACCCCAAATCGACTCAGTCTAATGCAGCACCTCGACATTTTTTATGTTAGATGATCCAATGAGTGAACCAATAAGTATTTTGATATTTAAGTATTTTAAGTTTAGATTTTCTTTCTATTCTCTAGTTTAAGTTTTATTTTAAATTTTTCATGCATATTTTTAACGGGTAGGGGAGATGAGGGCATAACGAGCACCCGAGGCATAATGAGAAGTCCATTTTTCTACATAAGTACGTATTTTCTTAAACAAATTTTCATGAGGACTTGTTTCGTACTACCTATAGTATTAATTTTTCATCAAAAAAGAAATATCCTTTTCATATTTACAGAAATATTAAATAATAACCAGCTAGGTTCTCAAGTGACGAAAATATTATAATTTTTGAGCACCACCAAATAAGCTTTTATGACCTTTAAATCATCTTGATCTGAAATGTACGCACTGCAACATGATCTACACATTGTTTCTAAATTTTCAGCATCATAAAATTTTTGATTTTTCACTTTAATTAATTGTAAAACGCGTTTTTACTTTAATTTGTTCACTAGAGGCGAACAGAGCACTTTCAATGAAGGCATATTGAGCATTTTCTATCGGAGAATCTAGCAGCGAATTCAATTCGATGAAGTCAACTGAATAATAGAGCTACAGCTTAACTTGTATCGTCTGACGATTTGGCCTATTGGTTAGATGTCGGAGAGGTAATCAGTAGACTCGAGTTCGATTCCTGTTCGAGGGGATTTTTTTTGGAACATACCATTCATGATTGATTTTTTTTATTGTTACATTATACGGCTAATAGCATCAAAGCATCATCCGTCAAACAAAACACCAGAAACATAATGTCTGAACATGTGTTAATTCTTTGAATTCTACAAACAGACCTAGATTATTTTGTTTTTGCTTTGTTTGATGAATCTACGCCTCACCGTTTAGTGCAATCATGATCACAAATGATAAATGAAGAAAAAAAAATCACCTCAACCAGGAATCGAACTCGAGCCTACTGATTATCTCTCCGACATCTAACCAATAGGTCAAATCGTCAGACGATACAAGTTGAGCTGTAGCTCTATTACTCAATTGACTTCGTCGAGTCGAATTCGCTGCTAGATTCCCCGGCAGAAAATGCTCATTATGCCTTCATTAATGCTGCTCATACTGCCTCGGGGGGTTTCTCATTATGCCTCTACAGTGACTGGTTTTCAGCTTTCGGCAAAATTTTTTAAAATGCATCTTTAAACGTTTTTATCTACTTTTTCAAGTTTCATCCAATTAGACAATAGACTATTTGAGTGTCGGAACACGAAACAATGATGTAATTCACATATTACAGCTGTTCTCTATGGTTAAATAAGCATTTTCCTTAAGGTGCCCATTATGCCCTCATCTCCCCTATACCTTAAAACGATGTAGTTATATTAAAATACAAGTTCCAAATCTTTTTTTGAAGTCTTATGAACAATATTTATTTATTGATATATTTTTTTAACATATCTACATATCATACTAGTTTTAAACAAAAATGAATAATCAGAAACAATAAAACCATGAGTGCATTTGTTTCAAATTTTAAAATGATTTTAAAAGATATACATTCAATAATAAATTTCCTACTTCTTGATAATTCCCTAACGAGCTAGGGTGGAGCTGTAGGTAAAGGCACGCTACTGGTATGACGGGTTGGATGGAAGAAGACAAGTGATGAGTTCGAATCTCATATCTCATCGTCATTTTATTTTTTAATAAATCCTATAAATTTTTTAGTAGATCTATCCTATCTGGATGAGTTCTATTTTTTTAAAATTATATTCACGATTGATAAGATTTAGTCATGACTGCATAGACTTTTCGACATAATTAAAAGATATTTCGATATCTTGCGAGTACTTAATTATAACTCATCAAGATAGGAGAAAATGGACATCAAAACAACTTATCTTGATATTATTTTGTTTTTCACTCCGGATCGAGCAGACCAGTAAAAATTCGGTGATTTCAAATGAAGCTTTTCAAATAGGTAACTGTACTCGTGCGATATCTGCAGGGATATTTTGTAATCCATCCCATGGTTCGTATCTCCACTGATATCAAAGCCTTCTTTTTCCCGATTCACCCTCTACCTAAC
>NW_026597703.1:0-2547 GCF_029784155.1 Uranotaenia lowii
AAAAAATTCAAGTTTTTTCGCACGACCCCCGACCAGAAAAAATCGAAAAAAATGATTTTTTCCCGAAAAATTTCCGAGTTGAAAATTTTGCGTGATTCAAAAAATTCAAGTTTTTTCGCACGACCCCCGACCAGAAAAAATCGATAAAAATGATTTTTTCCCGAAAAATTTACAAGTTGAAAAATTTTGCGTGATTTAAAAAATTCAAGTTTTTTCGCACGACCCCCGACCAGAAAAAATCGAAAAAAATTATTTTTTCCCGAAAAATTTTCAAGTTGAAAATTTTGCGTGATTCAAAAAATTCAAGTTTTTTCGCACGACCCCCGACCAGAAAAAATCGAAAAAAATGATTTTTTCCCGAAAAATTTTCAAGTTGAAAATTTTGCGTGATTCAAAAAATTCAAGCTTTTTCGCACGACCCCCGACCAGCAAAAAATCGAAAAAAATGATTTTTTCCCGAGAAATTTCCAAGTTGAAAATTTTGCGTGATTCAAAAAATTCAAGTTTTTTCGCACGACCCCCGACCAGAAAAAATCGAAAAAAATGATTTTTTCCCGAAAAATTTTCAAGTTGAAAATTTTGCGTGATTCAAAAAATTCAAGTTTTTTCGCACAACCGCAGAAAAAATCGAAAAAAATGATTTTTTCCCGGAAAATTTTCAAGTTGAAAATTTTTCGTGATTCAAAAAATTCAAGTTTTTTCGCACGACCCCCGACCAGAAAAAATCGAAAAAAATGATTTTTTCCCGAAAAATTTTCAAGTTGAAAATTTTGCGTGATTCAAAAAATTCAAGGTTTTTCGCACGACCCCCGACCACAAAAAATCGAAAAAAATGATTTTTCCCGAAAAATTTTCAAGTTGAAAATTTAGCGTGATTCAAAAAATTCAAGTTTTTTCGCACGACCCCCGACCAGAAAAAATCGAAAAAAATTATTTTTTCCCGAAAAATTTTCAAGTTGAAAATTTTGCGTGATTCAAAAAATTCAAGTTTTTTCGCACGACCATAAAAAATCGAAAAAAAGATTTTTTCCCGAAAAATTTTCAAGTTGAAAATTTTGCGTGATTCAAAAATTTCAAGTTTTTTCGCACGACCCCCGACCAGAAAAAATCGAAAAAAATGATTTTTTCCCGAAAAATTTTCAAGTTGAAAATTTTGCGTGATTCAAAAAATTCAAGTTTTTTCGCACGACCCCCGACCAGAAAAAATCGAAAAAAATGATTTTTTCCCGAAAAATTTCCAAGTTGAAAATTTTGCGTGATTCAAAAAATTCAAGGTTTTTCGCACGACCCCCGACCAGAAAAAATCGAAAAAAATGATTTTTTCCCGAAAAATTTTCAAGTTGAAAATTTTGCGTGATTTAAAAAAATTCAAGTTTTTTCGCACGACCCCCGACCAGAAAAAATCGAAAAAAATGATTTTTTCCCGAAAAATTTTCAAGTTGAAAATTTTGCGTGATTTAAAAAAATTCAAGTTTTTTCGCACGACCCCCGACCAGAAAAAATCGAAAAAAATGATTTTTTCCCGAAAAATTTTCAAGTTGAAAATTTTGCGTGATTTAAAAAAATTCAAGTTTTTTCGCACGACCCCCGACCAGAAAAAATCGAAAAAAATGATTTTTTCCCGAAAAATTTTCAAGTTGAAAATTTTGCGTGATTTAAAAAAATTCAAGTTTTTTCGCACGACCCCCGACCAGAAAAAATCGAAAAAAATGATTTTTTCCCGAAAAATTTCCAAGTTGAAAATTTTGCGTGATTCAAAAAATTCAAGGTTTTTCGCACGACCCCCGACCAGAAAAAATCGAAAAAAATGATTTTTTCCCGAAAAATTTTCAAGTTGAAAATTTTGCGTGATTCAAAAAATTCAAGGTTTTTCGCACGACCCCCGACCAGAAAAAATCGAAAAAAATGATTTTTTCCCGAAAAATTTTCAAGTTGAAAATTTTGCGTGATTCAAAAAATTCAAGTTTTTTCGCCCAACCCCAACCAGAAAAAATCGAAAAAAATGATTTTTTCCCGAAAAATTTTCAAGTTGAAAATTTTGCGTGATTCAAAAAATACAAGGTTTTTCGCACGACCCCCGACCAGAAAAAATCGAAAAAAATGATTTTTTCCCGAAAAATTTTCAAGTTGAAAATTTTGCGTGATTCAAAAAATTCAAGGTTTTTCGCACGACCCCCGACCAGAAAAAATCGAAAAAAAAGGATTTTTTCCCGAAAAATTTTCAAGTTGAAAATTTTGCGTGATTCAAAAAATTCAAGTTTTTTCGCACGACCCCCGACCAGAAAAAATCGAAAAAAATGATTTTTTCCCGAAAAATTTTCAAGTTGAAAATTTTGCGTGATTCAAAAAATTCAAGTTTTTTCGCACGACCCCCGACCAGAAAAAATCGAAAAAAATGATTTTTTCCCGAAAAATTTTCAAGTTGAAAATTTTGCGTGATTAAAAAAATTAAAGTTTTTTCGCACGACCCCCGACCAGAAAAAATCGAAAAAAATGATTTTTCCCGAAAAATTTTCAAGTTGAAAATTTTGCGTGATTCAAAAAATT
>NW_026597704.1:0-2544 GCF_029784155.1 Uranotaenia lowii
ATATATATATATATATATATATATATATATATATATATATATATATATATTTATATATATATATATATATATATATATATATATATATATATATATATATATATATATATATATATATATATGATATATATATATATATATATTTAAGTTTCAGAAACACAACGCTTTAACAAATTAAATATTATCGAAATAATAAATCTGGTATCATTCAAAAAAGTTTTTGAGAATTTGATATTTAGGATTTTAACTTATTTCCCAACCTTGCCGAAGACTACAAAACGTTTTGACTGGTGCCTCAAGAAATATGAAAGATTTATTTTGTTCATTAAATTTAGTTCAAAATTTCCATTTTTTGTTGAATTGGAACAAAAATGACAAAACGGAAACTTTTATCACTTTTTTCCTCCAAAGTCAAAATTACTCGCGGTCCTCGAGAAAGTCGATAACTAAATTGAAACAATTTTTTTTATATCTTTGTCATGTAGTTTTTGCCAGCGCATAAATTCATTGAATGCATTTCTTAACCTATTTTTAGTATTTATATTTAAAATAAGAGCTTATATCACTCTTATATTGCTTGAAATTTTCTGCCTTGTGCTATCGATGAAAATTGTAAATCTAATTTTTAAATCCTTAGCACATTTAGGACTAACTATGAAAAGTTTCGTCTAAGAAACATCACGCCTGATTTTTTCTTGTATTTATGAACTAAAACTGGTTTCAATAAGTGGGCTGGCTTAAAAAAAATTACTGCATATCGTATAAGAAATGAATTTGTTTTAAAATTCTAAAGTGTTCTCCTAGTTTATTCAGTTAAAGAGTTTTGAATTAAAAAACTGAGGATGCAATCCTAATTGAATCTGAAATAAGAATTTTCTATATGATTCTCAATATTTTTCTTTTTATGTGATAATCTTGAATACCACCCTACTTTATAGATATCAAACTTAAGGAGAAGAGATTTTATACTGATTTTATTATCAAAATTTGTGTACTCGGTTTGGGGGGGGGGGGGGGGGGGCTATCATCCGCCGTTAAAACCATAAAGTTATGCTGTTGAGAAAAAGAGACTATTAAAGCTCCTACTAACCTATAATAAATGATGGTTACAGTCTTCACAAAAGCTTACTTGTAGAAGTTAATGGTCTGGATAAATTATATGTGCTGTTGCAAGCATTTGCGGTATACTGCAGTTCGAAAGATAAAGGTTTAAAAAGATTTAGCTCAGTCAGCCCGTGGAAACCATTTCATCAACAATTGATTAAGATTTTCTAAAAAATCTGTATAAATCTGTATTAATGTTCTAAAATCTGTATAAAAATCTGTATCTGTATCTTATCTGTATTGACGTTGAAAAATCTGTATAATACAGAAAAATCTGTATATATGACACCGCTGCTTGTCTTCCAATATTATAATTCATTTATCTCATCATGTCAAAACTCGTTTTTTTTATCACACCCAAAATAATTTGCACGTATTGGCTACATGAAAAACTACATAATTTTTATCCAACTGATTGTCACGTGGATGCTACAAAATCATTATGTAAACACATCCCTATAAGAATTCGTGCTTCATGGAAAATACCTACATATTACGTGAATTTTGAATAAGTTCTACGTGGTATGTTTATGAAAATTACGGGGAATGTTTTTAGTATTGGAATGAAAACTGTGTTTTGTGGGTGCTTTTTTCTTTTGTATTTTTGTTATTTTTTTATAATAATGATAATTGAACAAAGCTTTTATTTGTAAATAAACTTTATTTTCACTATCATTGCACATTATTTCGCTAGCACTTTCTTTAAATGTAGAAACGTGAAAGAATGCATAAATGAGTAATGAATGATTTAAACGAAAATGTTTTACCTTGTCTGTTGTTTCGTGAATGTTATTCTGTTGATTATTCTGACAGCCCTACCAAACAAAACGACGAATCTGAATCGGATTATTACGCGTTTTTCCTCGCCAATACGGAGCTCCTCTTCCGGGAAAATTATTTAGTTCGTCAAAGTAAAATAGAACCGTTTGTCAGTAGAGACAACGGTTTTAAAATCCTAACAGCCAACAAAATCAGTTGCCTGTCGACAATTCCATTTTCTAATAAGAATTTTCCACCACACAAATAATAATAATTCACAAAACAGAATTGAAATCATCTACTTAGATTCTACGTGAAATTCGTGAGACTGTCATGTGGAAGTAAAAAAGCTACTACCAGGGCGTCCTTGATGAATTGTGAATTACTACAACCTACCTAACCTACCTACAATATTCACGTAAAATCGATATGATGCAACAAAATTTACGTGAAAAATACCGTAGTAATAATTTCTAAATTATTTTGCGTGTAATATTGCTGAAAATCAATTAAAAATTGTTGGTTTGCCAT
Source organism: Uranotaenia lowii (assembly GCF_029784155.1). Taxonomy (NCBI): domain Eukaryota; kingdom Metazoa; phylum Arthropoda; class Insecta; order Diptera; family Culicidae; genus Uranotaenia; species Uranotaenia lowii. The sequence goes on from NW_026597704.1 coordinate 2,395, forward strand.
GTTTATTGTGGATTCTGTATGGGTTCCCATTCTTTAAAAAAAACGTTCAGAGTATTTAAATAAATATTTGTACGTTTGCCAAACTTGATCAACATCGTTTGAAATTTGAAAGATTTTTCCATTTTTTTTTCACTGAATTTGTTTGTGAAT
>NW_026597705.1:0-2530 GCF_029784155.1 Uranotaenia lowii
ACTTCACACGGAAAAGTCTCTAAATACAATAATCGAAAACCTGGAACATGATTTAAAACTGTTATCTACATTTTTCAATAGCAATCTACTTTTCTTTGAACTACGAAAAAATAAAATGTATGTTATTCCATTCGTCCTGAAAAGTAATATCACAACACTTAAAAAAACTGGTCACTAAAAAAACATTTTTGCACTTAATATGATGCATACTGTAAGTGCAAAGTTTTAACGTTCAAAAGAAAATGACAATTTTTAGAAAAAAAAAACATATAGAAAATAACCAAACATAATTATTTGAAAGCGCGTTTTCTCGGAATTAGCTTTTATGCATGTATATCACTTTGGTCTTTAATTCTAATTAAGAGAATCAAAAAACGATTAGTGATAGCTGAATTTTATTTAAAAATTCAATTTTGTAATTTCAGTAATTAAAGTAATTTTAGTAATTTTTTACATTTTTGTAATTTTTTAAATTTTAGTAATTTTTTACATTTTTGTAATTTTTTAATTTTTGTAATTTTTTTATTTTTGTATTTTTTTAATTTTTGTAATTTTTGTAATTTTTGTAATTTTTTAATTTTTGTAATTTTTGTAATTTTTTAATTTTTGTAATTTTTGTCATTTTTTTCATTTTTGTCATTTTTGTCATTTTTGTCATTTTTGTCATTTTTGTCATTTTTGTCATTTTTGTCATTTTTGTCATTTTTGTCATTTTTGTCATTTTTGTCATTTTTGTCATTTTTGTCATTTTTGTCATTTTTGTCATTTTTGTCATTTTTGTCATTTTTGTCATTTTTGTCATTTTTGTCATTTTTGTCATTTTTGTCATTTTTGTCATTTTTGTCATTTTTGTCATTTTTGTCATTTTTGTCATTTTTGTCATTTTTGTCATTTTTGTCATTTTTGTCATTTTTGTCATTTTTGTCATTTTTGTCATTTTTGTCATTTTTGTCATTTTTGTCATTTTTGTCATTTTTGTCATTTTTGTCATTTTTGTCATTTTTGTCATTTTTGTCATTTTTGTCATTTTTGTCATTTTTGTCATTTTTGTCATTTTTGTCATTTTTGTCATTTTTGTCATTTTTGTCATTTTTGTCATTTTTGTCATTTTTGTCATTTTTGTCATTTTTGTCATTTTTGTCATTTTTGTCATTTTTGTCATTTTTGTCATTTTTGTCATTTTTGTCATTTTTGTCATTTTTGTCATTTTTGTCATTTTTGTCATTTTTGTCATTTTTGTCATTTTTGTCATTTTTGTCATTTTTGTCATTTTTGTCATTTTTGTCATTTTTGTCATTTTTGTCATTTTTGTCATTTTTGTCATTTTTGTCATTTTTGTCATTTTTGTCATTTTTGTCATTTTTGTCATTTTTGTCATTTTTGTCATTTTTGTCATTTTTGTCATTTTTGTCATTTTTGTCATTTTTGTCATTTTTGTCATTTTTGTCATTTTTGTCATTTTTGTCATTTTTGTCATTTTTGTCATTTTTGTCATTTTTGTCATTTTTGTCATTTTTGTCATTTTTGTCATTTTTGTCATTTTTGTCATTTTTGTCATTTTTGTCATTTTTGTCATTTTTGTCATTTTTGTCATTTTTGTCATTTTTGTCATTTTTGTCATTTTTGTCATTTTTGTCATTTTTGTCATTTTTGTCATTTTTGTCATTTTTGTCATTTTTGTCATTTTTGTCATTTTTGTCATTTTTGTCATTTTTGTCATTTTTGTCATTTTTGTCATTTTTGTCATTTTTGTCATTTTTGTCATTTTTGTCATTTTTGTCATTTTTGTCATTTTTGTCATTTTTGTCATTTTTGTCATTTTTGTCATTTTTGTCATTTTGTCATTTTTGTCATTTTTGTCATTTTTGTCATTTTTGTCATTTTTGTCATTTTTGTCATTTTTGTCATTTTTGTCATTTTTGTCATTTTTGTCATTTTTGTCATTTTTGTCATTTTTGTCATTTTTGTCATTTTTGTCATTTTTGTCATTTTTGTCATTTTTGTCATTTTTGTCATTTTTGTCATTTTTGTCATTTTTGTCATTTTTGTCATTTTTGTCATTTTTGTCATTTTTGTCATTTTTGTCATTTTTGTCATTTTTGTCATTTTTGTCATTTTTGTCATTTTTGTCATTTTTGTCATTTTTGTCATTTTTGTCATTTTTGTCATTTTTGTCATTTTTGTCATTTTTGTCATTTTTGTCATTTTTGTCATTTTTGTCATTTTTGTCATTTTTGTCATTTTTGTCATTTTTGTCATTTTTGTCATTTTTGTCATTTTTGTCATTTTTGTCATTTTTGTCATTTTTGTCATTTTTGTCATTTTTGTCATTTTTGTCATTTTTGTCATTTTTGTCATTTTTGTCATTTTTGTCATTTTTGTCATTTTTGTCATTTTTGTCATTTTTGTCATTTTTGTCATTTTTGTCATTTTTGTCATTTTTGTCATTTTTGTCATTTTTGTCATTTTTGTCATTTTTGTCATTTTTGTCATTTTTGTCATTTTTGTCATTTTTGTCATTTTTGTCATT
>NW_026597706.1:0-2503 GCF_029784155.1 Uranotaenia lowii
TGCAATTCCTGACTGGTCATGGATGCTTTATGAAGTACCACTACCGGTTTGGCATGTGGCTTCCCCATACTGCCGAGATTGTGGTATAGAAGAGGAAACACCTGAGCATGTGGTGTTTATCTGTCCGAGGTTTGCGGCGGTACGTACTTCCATATTTGCCGCCTGTGGGCCCAACACGACAGCAGACAACGTTGTACAGAGGATGTGTGTGGATTCCAACACTTGGCATGCGGTCAGCGATGGGTTCACCCGGATCCCGGATCCCTGCAGAGGAGCTGGAACCAACGGCAGTCCGCGAACTGTGTAGGATGACTCCATCGACGGGGAGCATCTGAGTAGTCTGCGTCCGATCCCTTGATCGAAGCTACAAAGAGAAGGTAACATCTTCTGCGTAGCGGAAGTCAGCCTCTCGAGTCGGTGTAGGATGTCGTCACCGTCAGGAAACATCCGAGTCGTAGCGTTCCAAGTCTCGAATGTGTGCCGTGACAGGCGCGAGTCCAGGACAAGCTGCTCTCGATCTGGCACACAACGGGCAGGAAAATCCGCGGGCCAAAAATCCTAGGGTTGCCAGCCAAGGGGGATAAAGAAGACCGGACAACGGTCAGAGTAGACTGACCCCATCGACGGGGGGCTGTCAAGTAGAGTGCGTCCGACCCCACGGTTTGAAGTTACGAAGATAAGACAATACCTTCTGCGTAGCGGATGCCGTGGGTGCGTCGCGTTTGTGCGTAGGATGCTCCACCTTCGGGGAGTATCCGAGTAGAGCGGTTCTCAACGACAGAAGCTGCGGGGATACGACTTGACCTTCTTCGCAGTGGAAATTGTTGGGAAAGGGTTATTCCACGTTCGGGGTATACTCACGGGTAGAGTGGCTCTCGACGCCGGGTGAGCCATTCGAGTCGGAGTAGGATGACATCTTCGTCGGGAATCATCCGAGTCGTTGCGTTAAGTCCCGCGCGTGTGCCGTGACAGGCGCGAGTCTAGGATAAGCTGCTCTCGATCAAGCACACGACGGGCAAGGTGGCAAACTTCGAACCCTGAAGATAAGAGGTCGGGCCTCGAGTCGTTAGAGGAGAGTTCAGGTCTCAAACCTTCAGGCGGAGAGGTTTGTATGGTCAACCCCGTGTCTTTATGATAAGGGGTTGGGTCTCGAGTCGTAAGAGGAGGGATCAGGCCCCTTATCAACAAGAGGAGGGGTACAAGTGGTCACCTCGAGTCATTACGAGGAGAGGTCAGATTTCAAGTCGTTAGAGGAGAAATCGGGCCTTGAATCGTACAGAGGGGAGGTAAACCTCGAGTCGATGCGAGGAGGGGTCGGATCTCAAGTCGTTAGAGGAGAGGTTTGTGTGACAATCTCGAGTCATTGCGAGGAGATGTCGGTTCTCAAGTCGTTAGAGGAGAGTTCAGGCGTCGAGTCTCAAAGACGAGAGGTTTTGCTGAAAGTGGTCTCGTTAATGAGTATTGCCTTGGAGCGCATTAGCGTGAATAGACCTCCCACTATTGCAGCATAGTGTACTGAACAGTTCGAGATGGGAACCAGGTCTACGGCCCCAGGTGGAGTTTAGGGAGTAGGGGGTATACACGGAGTATATCATGAGTCTTCCCAATGTACCCATGGACCCAGAGTAGCAAACTGGGAGGACGCGGTGGCTCGCCGTGCCTTGGAATACAATCCGTAAACCGGGATTTAACACCCGTGGTTACCAACTAAAAAAAAGTCCTTGTCCTAGTCCTTGTCCTAGTCCTTGTCCTAGTCCTTGTTCTAGTCCTTGTCCTAGTCCTTGTCCTAGTCCTTGTCCTTGTCCTAGTCCTTGTCCTAGTCCTTGTCCTAGTCCTTGTCCTAGTCCTTGTCCTAGTCCTTGTCCTAGTCCTTGTCCTAGTCCTTGTTCTAGTCCTTGTCCTAGTCCTTGTCCTAGTCCTTGTCCTAGTCCTTGTCCTAGTCCTTGTCCTAGTCCTTGTTCTAGTCCTTGTCCTAGTCCTAGTCCTTGTCCTAGTCCTTGTCCTAGTCCTTGTCCTAGTCCTTGTCCTAGTCCTTGTCCTAGTCCTTGTCCTAGTCCTTGTCCTAGTCCTTGTCCTAGTCCTTGTTCTAGTCCTTGTCCTAGTCCTTGTCCTAGTCCTTGTCCTAGTCCTTGTCCTAGTCCTTGTCCTAGTCCTTGTCCTAGTCCTTGTCCTAGTCCTTGTCCTAGTCCTTGTCCTAGTCCTTGTCCTAGTCCTTGTCCTAGTCCTTGTCCTAGTCCTTGTCCTAGTCCTTGTCCTAGTCCTTGTCCTAGTCCTTGTCCTAGTCCTTGTCCTAGTCCTTGTCCTAGTCCTTGTCCTAGTCCTTGTCCTAGTCCTTGTATTTTGTATTTGTTCTGAATCTAATTCTTATCCTCGTTTCTACCCAAACAATCTTACAAATTTTATTTCAGATGTTCTCTTTGACTAATCTTACGCCATTGCTAATTGGCCATGCCTTGCCAAATGCGGAAATGTTTATTTAACTTAACTTTTACAACTTAAACAC
>NW_026597707.1:0-2490 GCF_029784155.1 Uranotaenia lowii
CAGTTTTTCTCAAAAATTACAACATAAGTGTTTCAATTAATCATATCAATGCATAAAATAACAATCATTTTTTTTCAAATTTGTGAGAATCGTTTCTCAAATTTGTCTCAGATGCAAAATTAAAAACAATATAATCAAAGATAGGTTGTGGCAAAATAACAACGAGATTGTTGAAAAGTCCGGGCAAATTATTCAAATTTGAGAAAATATATTGTAACAAATTAAAAACACTAAATGTTAAGAATTTGTTAAAAAATCAAAAAGTATTGAAACCAAATTTAAGACAAAATATAAATGAATTGAGAGTTAATTTTTTTATTCGGAAAATTAAAACAAATGTGTAACCTAAGAAAAATGTTAAATTAAATCTGGTATGAGAAAAATAAAAACCTCAAATGAAATTAATCGAATTAAAAAAATTCAAAAAAAAGATGATAGTATCCAGACAAGAATAAGTAGAATTTTAAAAATGGATTTTTATTTGTAGTCAATTTGAAATAATATGTAAGAGGATTTCGAAGTTGAACATTGTACTAAATAAATGGATAATCTTAAATGAATATAATTGCAATGTGTAAGGTAACGATTTATTCTAGTAAATTTTTTTCTAATTCATGATCAATTTTCACAAATTGAACAAAATTCAAATGAAATTTATATCAAAATATCGACAAAACTGAGTTCAATTTGAAAACTTATTGAAGAAAATTTCAGGACAATTTTTCAAAAATCATTAAAGCAAATGGTCTTAAAGACCACTAAATTTTCTATAAAAGTCAAAGACAACTAAACATCGAATTAAGAGCAAGCTTTCGTCAAATTTAAGCCAAATTTAGGAATCTGAGTGAAAAATTTCACATAATAAAGACTCTTGTGTGAGAAATTTTTGATTCACCCAAATTTCGTCAAATTTGGTAAAAAAGATTTGCGAAAAAATGGCTAAATTTGAGACTTAATTGAGTTAAATGTAGTTTAACATGGTAATCAAATTCAAAAAGCGTGTGAAAATTTTGGGAATATTTAAATAAATTCTTGGATTATTTGAGACAAACTTTAAATTTGTTTTCCAAAATTCATTGGAATTTCAGAAAAAAAAAACAAGAACAAATTTTAAAACAATTTTAATTGAAAAAAGGAACAAATGTTTCATTGGTTTAAATTGATTGAAATTTGAAGCAAATTTGTAAAAAAAAATGAATTTTGAAAAATTCGAGCAAATTTGAATGAAATTTGAGATTTATATTGAGGAAAATTTACGATAAACTTGAAATGAATTTTCGATAGATTCAACAGAATTAAGACAACAACTAAGAAATTTTGTTAAAAACTAAGACGAATCAAAACCAAAAAAAGGTTCAAAAAGTAAGAAAATTTCTTTAAAAAAATGAGAAAAATAATGACACAAACTAAATTGCAATTTGTGTCACACTTCGGACATTTTTTTTTTTTCAAAATTGAGACATTATTCCAACTAATATAAGACAAAATAAGAACAAAATTGTGGTGAATTCCAATCAGTTTAAAACCAATTTTTACCAATTCTGTTAAATTAAAAAAAAAACTGTAGTTATTTCAATGAAACTGAAATTTAAATCAATTAACAATAACAATAATAAGACTTAGACAAATGCTGAGAAAATCAATAAGAACATAAGCCAATTGAAAAAATTTGGGCTGAAAATTAATTTGAGAAAAATTTACAAAACAAACATCAAATTCGATATGATACCATTTCGAAAAAGAAATATGAAAATGAGTTTAAATAAAAAATAATAATGGAATATTTTTTACATACTTAACATTCGATAAAATTAAAATAATAGGAATAAAAAAAAATTATTTTTTAAAATTAATAATTACATTTTTTCGAGACAAAAATTGGAAAAAAAATTGAGAAAAACGAGTGAAATATCAGGAAAAGTTATTGAATTCAAATTAAGTAAATCCTCAGACAATTGGAAATTTATTTTTATACTCCAAAACATTTTTTTTCCAAATTGAGACATTTTTCCAACCAATATTCAATATAAGACAAAGTAGGGACAAATTTGTAATGAACTCGAATCAGATTGAAACCATTTTTTTACCAGTTTTTGAAAACTTAAAAAAACTCTAGACAATTTAACGTAACTGAAATAAAAATGGATCGAATAAAGAAAATAAAATAAATAAGTCTGAGATAAATGCTTAGAAAAATTTATACGAAAATAAGTCAATTTTTTTATGAAAAAAAGTTGTAAAAACCTTTGAACTGAAATTCAATTCGAGAAAAAACAGGAAACAACAATTTAAATCGGCATTAAAAAAAAAGTTGAAAAAATGTACAGACTGATAAACAAACGTTTGCAAAATATGAAACAATTTCGAAACAAAATATTCGAAACTGGTTAAAAAAAAAACAAAATTGAAACAAATTTTTAACTAACATGAAATTTTTTAAACACTTTTAAAACAAAAGCCAATGATATATTATTATTTCAAACTTAATAA
>NW_026597708.1:0-2486 GCF_029784155.1 Uranotaenia lowii
TTGTCATTTTTGTCATTTTTGTCATTTTTGTCATTTTTGTCATTTTTGTCATTTTTGTCATTTTTGTCATTTTTGTCATTTTTGTCATTTTTGTCATTTTTGTCATTTTTGTCATTTTTGTCATTTTTGTCATTTTTGTCATTTTTGTCATTTTTGTCATTTTTGTCATTTTTGTCATTTTTGTCATTTTTGTCATTTTTGTCATTTTTGTCATTTTTGTCATTTTTGTCATTTTTGTCATTTTTGTCATTTTTGTCATTTTTGTCATTTTTGTCATTTTTGTCATTTTTGTCATTTTTGTCATTTTTGTCATTTTTGTCATTTTTGTCATTTTTGTCATTTTTGTCATTTTTGTCATTTTTGTCATTTTTGTCATTTTTGTCATTTTTGTCATTTTTGTCATTTTTGTCATTTTTGTCATTTTTGACATTTTTGTCATTATTGTCATTTTTGTCATTATTGTCATTTTTGTCATTTTTGTCATTTTTGTCATTTTTGTCATTTTTGTCATTTTTGTCATTTTTGTCATTTTTGTAATTTTTGTCATTTTTGTCATTTTTGTCATTTTTGTCATTTTTGTCATTTTTGTCATTTTTGTCATTTTTGTCATTTTTGTCATTTTTGTCATTTTTGTCATTTTTGTCATTTTTGTCATTTTTGTCATTTTTGTCATTTTTGTCATTTTTGTCATTTTTGTCATTTTTGTCATTTTTGTCATTTTTGTCATTTTTGTCATTTTTGTCATTTTTGTCATTTTTGTCATTTTTGTCATTTTTGTCATTTTTGTCATTTTTGTCATTTTTGTCATTTTTGTCATTTTTGTCATTTTTGTCATTTTTGTCATTTTTGTCATTTTTGTCATTTTTGTCATTTTTGTCATTTTTGTCATTTTTGTCATTTTTGTCATTTTTGTCATTTTTGTCATTTTTGTCATTTTTGTCATTTTTGTCATTTTTGTCATTTTTGTCATTTTTGTCATTTTTGTCATTTTTGTCATTTTTGTCATTTTTGTCATTTTTGTCATTTTTGTCATTTTTGTCATTTTTGTCATTTTTGTCATTTTTGTCATTTTTGTCATTTTTGTCATTTTTGTCATTTTTGTCATTTTTGTCATTTTTGTCATTTTTGTCATTTTTGTCATTTTTGTCATTTTTGTCATTTTTGTCATTTTTGTCATTTTTGTCATTTTTGTCATTTTTGTCATTTTTGTCATTTTTGTCATTTTTGTCATTTTTGTCATTTTTGTCATTTTTGTCATTTTTGTCATTTTTGTCATTTTTGTCATTTTTGTCATTTTGTCATTTTTGTCATTTTTGTCATTTTTGTCATTTTTGTCATTTTTGTCATTTTTGTCATTTTTGTCATTTTTGTCATTTTTGTCATTTTTGTCATTTTTGTCATTTTTGTCATTTTTGTCATTTTTGTCATTATTGTCATTTTTGTCATCATTGTCATTTTTGTCATTTTTGTCATCATTGTCATTTTTGTCATTTTTGTCATTTTTGTCATTTTTGTCATTTTTGTCATTTTTGTCATTTTTGTCATTTTTGTAATTTTTGTCATTTTTGTCATTTTTGTCATTTTTGTCATTTTTGTCATTTTTGTCATTTTTGTCATTTTTGTCATTTTTGTCATTTTTGTCATTTTTGTCATTTTTGTCATTTTTGTAATTTTTGTCATTTTTGTCATTTTTGTAATTTTTGTCATTTTTGTCATTTTTGTCATTTTTGTCATTTTTGTCATTTTTGTCATTTTTGTCATTTTTGTCATTTTTGTCATTTTTGTCATTTTTGTCATTTTTGTCATTTTTGTCATTTTTGTCATTTTTGTCATTTTTGTCATTTTTGTCATTTTTGTCATTTTTGTCATTTTTGTCATTTTTGTCATTTTTGTCATTTTTGTCATTTTTGTCATTTTTGTCATTTTTGTCATTTTTGTCATTTTTGTCATTTTTGTCATTTTTGTCATTTTTGTCATTTTTGTCATTTTTGTCATTTTTGTCATTTTTGTCATTTTTGTCATTTTTGTCATTTTTGTCATTTTTGTCATTTTTGTCATTTTTGTCATTTTTGTCATTTTTGTCATTTTTGTCATTTTTGTCAGTTAAGTCAGTTTTAATAAACTTCAAATGAACCTTGAAATTTTTAAAACATCATTTGGTATTGGTATGCAAGATCAAATGTCTTCAAATGAAAATTTTGCTGACTATAAGCTGTTTCCTGGATTTTTAATTCCTCATACTCATTCTATTATTTGCATGCAACCAAAGAATCTTTTCAAACTGCTGGTTTATTGTTTTCAGTTCAATGTAGTCTGACTAATACAAAATTGTGAAAAACCACTTCCAAAAGTTCAAGAATACTGTTCAAAATTTGAAAAGCTGAAATAATTGACTTCAAACATGCTTCAAATGGAGTCAAAATGTCAAAGATATATTGCAAAACCCCACTTATCCGAGCCACCATTTTCATGAAAATCTTTATAAC
>NW_026597709.1:0-2478 GCF_029784155.1 Uranotaenia lowii
GAAAAAATACTGAGGTCGTGTTGCTCGTAAAAAGCAGTTTATATCTGCTAAGAATATGAAAAGCGGCTGGGATACGCTCAAAAGTATGTCCTGAAACCGGAAGAGTTCTGGCAGAACGTCATATTCACTGACGACAACAAATTTAATATTTTTGGGTCTGACGGACATGTAAGAGTGTGGCGTAATCCAAATACTGTATTGGATCCGAAAAATTTGCGACCGACAGGTGGTGGCCATGTAATGGAGTGGGGTGCTTTCAGGGCAAATGGCACCGGAAACTTGACATTCATTCACGGAGAAAAATAAATACAGGAAATATAAATATGATTGTTTGGTTCTGACCCGAAAATACGATCAAACCAACCATCAGCTTATACGAGTAGTGTCCAGGGAGTTAGTCAATCTAAAGTTCTGAAGGACATTCTAAACCGACGATCGTGTCCGTTTTACTATACCTGCAATTTCGGACAAGCTTTTATCGTCATTTTTCAGGTCAACAATCAGTTTCCGGATTTCAACGGGTATTTTTTTCTGAGAAGCAGACATTTTCCTATTAATTTTGTGGATTTAATTAACAGGAAAATGTCTCACAAAAAAAAATACCCGTTGACATCCGGAAAAACGAAAATATACTGGTTTATGCCAAATAAAGTTCATTTTACCGTATTTATCGCTCAGACCACTGGAAATAGTGTTTTCTGAGATTCAACTGTTTCTGCGTTTGACAGACTGACACATAACTGTTTACTTGACTAATATTTGACTATATATTTGAATATATATATATATATATACATATATATATATATATATATATATATATATATATATATATATATATATATATATATATATATATATATATATATATATATATATATATATATATATATATATATATATATATATATATATATATATATATATATATATATATATATATATATATATATATATATATATATATATATATATATATATATATATATATATATATATATATATATATATATATATATATATATATATATATATATATATATATATATAGATATATATATATATATATATATATATATATATATATATATATATATATATATATATATATATATATATATATATATATATATATATATGTATATATATATATATATTCAAATATATAGTCAAATATTAGTCAAGTAAACAGTTATTGTCAGTCTGTCAAACGCAGAAACAGTTGAATCTCAGAAAACACTATTTCCAGTGGTCTGAGCGATAAATACGGTAAAATGAACTTTATTTGGCATAAACCAGTATATTTTCGTTTTTCCGGATGTCAACGGGTATTTTTTTTTGTGAGACATTTTCCTGTTAATTAAATCCACAAAATTAATAGGAAAATGTCTGCTTCTCAGAAAAAAAATACCCGTTGAAATCCGGAAACTGATTGTTGACCTGAAAAATGACGATAAAAGCTTGTCCGAAATTGCAGGTATAGTAAAACGGACACGATCGTCGGTTTAGAATGTCCTTCAGAACTTTAGATTGACTAACTCCCTGGACACTACTCGTATAAGCTGATGGTTGGTTTGATCGTATTTTCGGGTCAGAACCAAACAATCATATTTATATTTCCTGTATTTATTTTTCTCCGTGAATGAATGTCAAGTTTCCGGTGCCATTTGCCCTGAAAGCACCCCACTCCATTACATGGCCACCACCTGTCGGTCGCAAATTTTTCGGATCCAATACAGTATTTGGATTACGCCACACTCTTACATGTCCGTCAGACCCAAAAATATTAAATTTGTTGTCGTCAGTGAATATGACGTTCTGCCAGAACTCTTCCGGTTTCAGGACATACTTTTGAGCGTATCCCAGCCGCTTTTCATATTCTTAGCAGATATAAACTGCTTTTTACGAGCAACACGACCTCAGTATTTTTTCTCATGAAGTGTGTTCCGTATCGTTTGAGGATTAACCTGTATGTTTTCACAATTCTTCAGGCTGTCAGCTAGTTTCGGGGCACTGATTTTCGGATTCTGACTGATTTCCCTGACAATGATGCGATAGTGACGATCCGTAAGCTTCAGTTTGCGGCCTCTTCCTGGAGTAGTCTCCAGGGAGTTAGTCTTCTTAAAGTTCTGAAGGATATACTAAACCGACGATCGTGGCCGTTTTACTATACCTGCAATTTCGGACAAGCTTTTACCGTCATTCTTCAAGTCAGCAACCAGTTTCCGGATGTCAACGGGTATTTTTTGTGAGGAGCATACATTTTCCGGTTAATTTTTGTGGATTTAATTAACAGGAAAATGTTTGCTTCCCACAAAAAAATACCCGTTGACATACGGAAACACAAAAATATACTGATTTATGCTAAATAAAGTTCATTTTACCGAATTTATCGCTCAGACAACTGGAAATTGTCTTTGCTGAGATTCAATTCACATTTCTGCGTTTGACAGACTGACGCATAACTGTTTACTTGAC